>NW_009646636.1:273329-345942 GCF_000708025.1 Charadrius vociferus
GTCACCATCCCTGGATGTGTTTAAGAGCCATTTAGATGTGGTGTTGGGGGATATGGTGTAGGGAAGAACTTTGTAGAGTAGGGTAGATGGTTGGACGCGATGATCCCAAGGGTCTCTTCCAACCTAGACAATTCTATGATTCTATGACTACACTCCCAGATTAGAAACAAAATTTCATCTGAGTTAACCGTCTAATCCAAGAGTGCAGTGAAACCACTGCCAGCAATATGTAGTTGCATAGGCTGATTCATTCCTTGTATCCCTTGACTGAAATTTGTCCATCTGGTAGGTCTTATATTCTGCATATTTTGGGGACCTTCTTTTTCCATCTGTGTTCATGCTATTTAGCACCATGAAAATACAGATAACAAATTTACTACATTAAATAGTCTTAGAGAACAAGGTCAAGTTTTCCAATAGGTTTTCAGGAAGGGAAAAAGGTTCCTTGGACTTTTGTGAATCACAATTTCCAGAAAACAACAATTTTGAACAAACATTTGAACAAACGCTTGCTGAATGAGCAAAGAAACCTCACTAACTCCCTTAAAACACTAAATGAGGGGCAATTTCATCTAAAATATCCAAACTGCTAGGATTTAAGAACAGAGATGACTGCTCCAAAGCAAAGAGGGAAGGGAAAAGGTTAAGTTTACACCTCAATGTATTGGCACCATGAGATCTTTTGCATCCCAACAGACCTTCCTTCTTTGGAGCCTTCACAAGGCAGGATGGGAACATCCCAGTTTGGGGAGACACCAACAGAGGGTTTAACACGATGTGAGAACAAGAGGATGTTTCATATACACTAACTTCTATGTCTTTTTTAGGCAGGCACGGTCCAAATTCATCTGCATTGCAGTGCTGGAAGGAAGATGCAAAACCTGAGTCGAAATATAAGGGGTTTTATTTGACTTAACTAAAGCTGGTAATTTATGATATCAGCCTCTGGTATACGACATGATTACCTAGCCTTTCCTCTTCTGATGTCAAAGAAAAACTATCTGGATGGATTTTAAATTATATTACTCACAATAAAGTAAAATGGAAACATGAAAACAACCTTAGATAAATTGCTCCAATGGCCAGCTAAACTTGACAGCACAGGAAATAATGTACAGCCAGTTTTAGTTCTCTGTCCCACTGCCTCAGAGCATCTTTCTTGCACACTCTATCTTCAAGTGCATATTTTTGTTATTTACAGAAAAACAACATTAAAATAAAAAAAAACAACCACAGCTTCTCCTAGAAAAGAGTTGAGGACTGGAACTGGATTAAAAGGACTGGCAGAGGTGCTTGCAAAGAGCTCTCCTGACCTATACTCATAACTGTTTTCTCAGAAGCTAGTTTTTCTTTTTGGTTTTTTTTTTTAAATCTCCTAAATAAATATGTGCTATTATATTTAAATTACACAATAATCTGTTGCCTTTTATACATCTATGTTTTGCTTTTAAATACACAAATAAATGGTTACTTCAAAAGCAATATAGTTTATCATTTTGGTAAGGCTTCGGTAAAATTATATTAACTTACCTGAACATCTACATTACCTAAAGTGAGCTGTAACTATAACCTCTTAATATTAAAAGCAAAGTAGTAGCTTATTTTGTGAGGCAGTAAATTAAAGTTAGTTCCAGCCCTTCTCAGTTCAGGTTTTTCAGAGCATGTGCTCCCCTTGACAGTCTACTCGGTGTTTACTGTTATGCTCCAGAAACTGCACATATACCTTCACTTTACTGTCTCCCAGATCTGTGGCTAATGGTATCTATTCATCTCGTTGTTTCTTGCCATCATCTTCTACCTTCTGGTTTCTAGTGAAGCATCTTTCTCAGAAAACTTCACTGCACGAAACATGTTCTTAGAATTATAATCTGGAAGTTTCTTTTTCTCTTCTTCCTCCATTTTTTTCACAGCTCCCATGACTACCATGTTTGAGCAGGCCTTCCAAAAAGCAACACTGTATGTTTTCATTGTGGACACATTAAAAGTCAATTGTTACCACAATTTTTTTAAAAGGTCTGTACCGTGACCATAGGGATTACTTTACACTCATGTCATGTTTTCTTTGACTCTCAAGAGTACGGCAAAGTACTTTACATAGGAAGACTGTTATGATTATTTTATTGCTGCTGCACTGGCCAATTGCAGCTATACATATCTAGATGCCTAACTGGTACAGAAAACTTTTAATAAAAGTATTTCACCAATCTTCCTGAAGTAAGCTCTGTGACTTTAAAAAAAAAAATTAGCTGTACATGTCCCCTGCTGAAAAAATTCAAAATAATTATGGCCTCAATAAGACACTTGATTTTCAGGTGTGCTGTGCACTCAGAATATTCCCACAGTGTTGTGGAAAATAGAAATTACTCAGGATATTTAAGAATTCATGGATATAAGGTACTACTTCTTATTTTTTTTTAATCTCAACTTTCTCTTTTGATGGCTTCAAAAATACCTTCGAAAATTCCTTCCAAACGTCTATTGTTGCAAACTTGCCCTTGCTGCAAACTTATTTCATTTTTACATTTTAATCAATATTGATATTTATGTAAAACTACAAGTATTATTTAAATCTACAACTACTACCACAATGAATGTATATAAAATAAAAGTTTGTTAGCAAATATTTTGAGTTAAAGGATGCCCTGTACTTCTCACATTGTAATTAAAACACTTGATTTAAAACAAAAGACATATAGACATCTTTTCTTGAAATTCAATAGCAAGAACAAGATTGCTACTTGTTCCATTTTCTGTACAGTTCCTGTCCCTTTAATTCTCTTCTTCTCAACACTTGCTTTCTACTCTATGAGAAAGCAGATTTTCACTAACTTTGCCCCAAAGGCTTATGAGAGTTTTTACTGACCAATTGTTGCTTTCACAGCTTCTGCTCCTCGCTTAAGCCCCCACAGAGACGCGTGGTGATTAATTTAAATACCCCTCTGTTCCCAGTGAAAATTGAGAAATACAGTTTCAGGATTCTGTAGCCTTTTTAGTACAGCCATCAGGCTTGCCCTTGCTCCTAAATAATAATTGTGGTGTTGTCCTTTTGATGATGTAAGTAATTAATTTCCTCTTAAAGCCAGCAAAAAACAAACACAGGTAGCAGAGGGTACATCCAGCTGGAGAACCAAAAGACACTGGCTCTGCTCAGCACAACAACAGAAACTACTCTATTTAACCCTATAACCCATTTCCAGTGACGGCCAAAATCAAAGTCTATGAATAAGATAAGCATATAGGGAGACACCTGTAACACTTTGTCGGTCCTTGCATTTCTGCAGCATACAGATTTCCTGATTCAGGGATGACACCTCTGCATTTAGGAACTCTTGATGCCATTTATTTCATTAACTTTTGGGATTGCCTCTTGCAATCCTGTACAGTTTTGGTATCCACAATGGTCTATGGCAAAGTTTTACAAGTTACAAAGTAATCCACAAAGGACAACCTCTTTCTCTTTTTTTTTTTTTATTATGATATTTTATTTTATTTTTTCTATATTGATCTTTTGTTTGCTTGGGGTTTTTTGTTTATTTTATTTTTTTTTAAAATCTGTAACTTCCACTGAGGCTCCTACTGCCAGTGGGATCCCCCTTCCCCCTGCCCTGGAGGAAGGATGATTGGGATCCTCCCAAGAACTGGACGTAAGCTCCACCGTGGCCAAGGGATGACAACATTTCAAGAAGAGCATGTTCAGCTCTGCCAGAAACTTCTGGTTATGGGAAAGGAGCAACAGAAGCCAAGGGCTTGACTTCATTAGCCAGCTGACACAAAAATTACAGGCCTGTTGCGTCTTCCTGAAGAATTTACATGGGATTGAGGCGGCTTATCGGGTCCCATCCTGGCTCCCTCGCCATCCACGCCGCACAAACCTCTGAAGAAAATCAGGGTACATTCGGAGACAGTGAATACTGAGCTCTTGCAGAGCTAGGGTGCGTGGATGTTGCCAATCAAGGAACCAAGACTTTGGGCTCACTGATGAAGCCCAGTGTTGGGGTTTTTTTCTTTCTTTCTTCTTATTTTTTGAAGATGAACCCACTGAAGACCACATATCCTGTGGTATCCAACTTGCAGGCATTTACCGATGAAAAATCATTTATGCTAGTTTAGGTGTAATCAGTGTTTAAAGGTCCCAGAATGCCCAAAATTACCCACAGGACATTCAAATCATATTGAAGATTTTCAGAGGAAACCGAGCATATTACTGCAATGTAAGAAAATGTTCAAGGCACTGATTACATATTCTAATGCATATTATTTTTACTGGGCTTAAAAAAGTAAATTTATTTCTATTATCCTTGTTTGGTAAATCCCAATTGCACTTTACAGTCAAAGAGACTGGGTCATGGAAGGATTCAGTAATGGACATAAAAATTGATCTCAAAGGTTCCGATGTTAATTCTCGTAGTTATCAGACTGCTAAGAACTCAAAAGAGAAAAAGTACTGACAAGTGAAAAATGACAAATAGTTCTTCATTCTAGTTAAGGGGAGATAACTCGTATGTCAAGGACTTTAACTCCCACTGAGCTGCCTTTGAGAAAAGCTCTTAACAGTGGGTGTTTGGATCATTTTTAATTAAAATGTGAATTTTCTTTGTAGCCCTTGTCTGACTTCATGATTGGTTTTGCTTCTTACAATCACTTGCATTCAACACACAGGCAAGGTCCTTCTACAAAATGCAGTGCATGCCCAATTATTTTAAAAAGGTTTCTTAAAGAACAGACTAGAATCTCACACTGAGTTGTTTATGACGTCCATTCTTAGTCAGGAAGTCAGGTGGACGTTATTTTATGTAGTTGAAAGACTGTCTACACAAAATGTCTGATTGTTTTACTAACTGAATTTTCAAAAATCCACTCAGTTGTTCAAATGTTGGTTTACTGTTGTATTGAATATTTATCCTAAAAGGGAGAGAATGATATTCTAGCAGTGCGTAGGCATAAGAATAATAAAGTATCTGACAGCAAATCAATGAGTTATCTGTCTCATACTATGAAAAGCAATACCTGATTGCTTGAAAACTCTTATAACTCTTGCATTGTTATTTTTTCCTTGCATATAAAAATACTCTCTCATTTTAGAATATTCAGATGTTTCAACCACTAATGTCCATACCTGGCACATCAAGAAGACTGCTAAGAAAAGCACAAGAGAAAACTCAGAAGCCTGCCTGTGATGTACTTGCCCGGATTTAAAATTAATGCAATTACATAAACTGGTGAAGTTACTCTTGTCTTTCATCAGCATCAGAGCAGAACCGGACCCCACGACTGGTCCCGTGTGCTCAGAAATAGCAACAGTGCCACAGCACAACAGCATTTCTCATCACTGCAAAGCAGCTCATCACCCATCACCTATCAGCTGTTCTCAGAAGTAACAGTGACATTGAGCCTCATAAAAAATATCTAAACCAGGCATCACGCCTGAAGAGAGATACAGCTGAGAAGAGAGGGAAGCAGGCAGCTCCTCTTTATTCCACGGGCTGGGATCAGTGTGTCAAGCTCATGTCTCCTGTTTCTGCTGCAAACCAGCAGACATTCATGATGACAGTATTTTGCTCAAGTGAATCTGACCTGTACGCTGTCAACTGACAGCATCCTAGCACCACTGGGTCTAACAATTCAATATAATTACAAAACCAGGGATGCATACCGGCATTATTCTAAAATAGTCTCACGTGGAGTTTCCCTCCTATGCATCAAATTAAACTTTTATTAATCTTTCAGGAATTGGAATAATTTCAGGTGTCATTGACAACTATAAATTTATCAAAGCCCTTAAAACCAATTCAGACTAGCTTCTGATTTCGTGTGGTCCTGAAATATAAAAACCTGAGTTTGCACTACAAAACACATTTCCATTTTGTTGTTTCAAGTTTATTGGTCATAAATGTCAGATACACACACTCCATCTCACACAGACCTCCCCAAATTATTTTTATATAATTGGTTTATAATAAGTCACTGAGTCTGAAAACAACATCTTGTACTAATGGTCTATAGTTGAATCTGAATCTATTTTAGAGAGTAGCATAATCTGTAATAACATGGTTATGCATTTAATGTTAAAAATATTCTTTGAACTTTGATCCCTCAAAATATTTATCGGTTTGCAAAAACAAGCCCTCATAAAGAAAAATCTTCCTAGATTCACCTATTCTGTGGTACAGGGAAATTTTCCAGACCAGATAACAGAGACAGACAGACAGAGATTGAGGTGCTAGAGTCCTTTGCAACACATCACCTGTGAAATTATGACTTAGTATTAAACATGATCTTGCTGTCGTAACCACTGTAAAGATCCACTGGGCCAAATAACTTCACTCCTCAGTTCATTTTGGATTCTTGTCATGTGGTAATTAGCAAACTAAATGTATTATCTATCTTTTACAGTGAACCAACTGACCCCCTCCAAGACCAAAACCCAGTCACCATCCTTGGTTCGCTTCACTTAGACGGAGAGCTTCCCATTGGAAGTACAGATGTGGCTCCCCTGCTCTATACACCACACTTTGGCATTCGGTCATCAGACCTTGAACCACCACCCTTCTGACCATCCTGCTGAGATAATACCACTTTGATGGGCTGCAATTCGGCCCTCGCTTTATTTCGGGGAATTTGAGAAACACCCATGTGACAGTCATCGCGCCTAAGGACACAGGTCCCAGGGCACGGTTCCTTCTTCTGCAGCAGTAATGCAATCCTCCTGGTCACACTCGGTGTGCACACAAAGGCTCTCTGTACCCCTCAGCTACAGAACAGAGATCTCTTCCTGGGGCAGACACCTATAGAAATGGAGAGATGGCTATAGGGGAACTCACAGAAAATACAGACAGGCTAACAAGTGCTTCCCCTTTTACCTATCATGTTGAACTCCTGTGCCCTCGCTCATCATTTTATAGATATTTTTACAGACAAGGAACACCAATAATTGCTAGATTTGACTGACCTGCAATCACTAAAAAAATTGATTTTTTTCCTTTTGATATTTTTATTCACAGTAAGCTCTCTGAAATTGCATCATGCAGGTGCAACTTTTTGCATTAAAAGATTAAATTCCTTTGCCTTAATTATTTTTCAAACCTATGGTCTTCTTGTAATTTTAAACACCTTCAAATACGATGTGTAAATACACACGAAGATGGTCCTGTGAGATTTAGCAGCTGGGGAGGAGACCCAAATACTTTTTTAAAAGGTCATGCTGCTTTTCTGGCAAATGTACAGCTGATTATTAGTCTTTTGCACCAGGCACCTAACTCCCATGATACAAACTATCCCCCAGTGTATTTACATGGCTTCTTCTTACAATGATCCTGCGATCCATTTCTGTCCAGCCACTTGAAAAGAAAATAGGAGCTACTTCCAGCTATTGTAAAAATTACCATGTAAAACACGTTCTGTCTTGGTTTTGTTTTTACCTTCCAATTTGTGTCAGGGTCAGTTGTGTGAAGCACAAAAGACTTTTGCTTTAGTATATGAAAATCTTTTCTTTGGTGATCCTTTGTACTTCTTGCACAAACGAGTCCGTCATCTGTATTCCCTTTGAAGAGTTTATCTTCAATGCACCCTCACATTCCCCTCTCATTCAGCATTTTCTTGGCTTTCATGGATTATAAACCACATAGATCAAGCGACTCCAAAGGAGACGCTCTGTTCTTTCCCCATGCAGGTGTACCACTTGTGCTTTGGATCGTGATGACGTTACAGATAGTGCCTCTAGATCTGACTCTGCTTCACGATGCCTCTGCATTGACCCACACACTTCCAACTTCATTTACAAGTGCTCTTCAAGCAGAAGAAGGAAAAAAAAAATCAAAGTATTGTTTCAATTTTTTTTTAGTTAATTAATTACTACACATCACTTTGAGAACTCTTGCTTTTAATACAAAGTATTGAAAGCTGTCAGCATTGACTGACTCTTAATAAGAATACAATATATGAAATAGCGATGTAACACCAGATTTTTTTCTGCCACTTTTTCAGTATACGAATGTGCCAGTACTTGTCCAACTGGATGTACCTGATGATACAACATGATTAACCAGTCAGCCTTGATCTATTTCCTTCCCATTCATGTATGTCTGATTTTTAAGAGCTAACAACATCACACGCAGCATTGCTAATTTTTTAATCGTTCTGAAATAATTTCTTTTTGTTTGGATTCTTGAGTCTTTCTGTTAGGGACCAGTCTGATCTGTACTATTTAAAAGAAAAGCTTTTTCAGGAAAACTGTTAAAAACAAACACGATTTGTTCAATGTCTGTGGTTCACTTAAATAACATGACAAAAGATGTTCTCATTATAAATTGTGATATAAACATGCAGACTTCTAACATCACTTTAAATGATAGAGAGATATCCTAATTTTTTCTTCATAACGCATTTCCACTGATAAGTTGTATTACTGAGTTTAAGCCACATATGCTTTTTCTTTATTGAAATATCTGCCACCATGAAAGCATTGATTATCCTTTTGAGGTCAGTCAGTTGAAGGGGTGGGAATACAAAAAAGCAGTTTTTCTTCTAAGGAATAAAGGGTGAAATTTTCAATATTGAGATTTCAAGATCCAATTAAATCTAAGTTTATGAGCAACAAAAAAGACTCAAAAATTCTATTAAAACCACAATACCAGAGACAAAAAAAAGCCTAAGAAGGCTCTAACAGTAATGTAATTGCAGGACCGAAGAAAACTGTTCTATTAGCCTGACTGTGAAAATCAATCATCGGCATCATGTACAAACTAAGCTGAATGAACTTCATTTAGTATTCACTTTAATGACAGTTCTACACCAGGTCTTCAGGCTATGAGCTCCCTAATACATAACCACCTCTTTCACTGATAATGCTTGCTTTATGAATAGCACAATAGGTGTATCTCCACTAATCGACAGAGGCACAGGCACTTTTTCATTGTTTTCTTACCTCTCCCGCACATTAAATAACATGAACGAGCTACCAGAACAATTGTGGATCTATTTGTGTATGAAGGTTGTTTCATCCCCTGCCATGCCACAGTTTTTATTGCATATAAAACATCATTGTGAAACAAAGACGTTTATTTTCTTGCTCATTTCTTCATTAGCCATTTTTCCTTGGAGGAAATGTGTTTCTGTCCTTACTATCGATTTCAACTGATGCTCACCTGTGGAAGACCTGCAGAATGTAACCTATACATTATTTTTAAAGAGGCCTTCAGTCAACTGCCCAGAGAAGCTGTTAAAATTGGCAGATGATAACAAAAATAGTATTTGAACATAGTGTTTTGGTGCTGCCACAATCAATGACGTGGTCAGGAACCTATTGATCTTGAATTGCCCAGTCCTGAATTAATAAACTTCTGCCAAGTGCATTCTTCAATCGGTACTGCTCTACGCCCATTGTACAGTTAACATTCCAATGGATATACTCCATATAAATATTAGAGCCAGATGACAGCTTCACCTCTGTGATACATCTGGAAAAAAAAAAAAAAAAAAACAGCAGAAGAGCAACACACTGCTTCAAAGCACTAGGAACTAAAGAATATTTGTCCTTTTCTCCCTCACCACAGTAAGCTCCACCTCCTTCTCTATGTCCACTAACAAGGAAGACCCATGCTGCAACGATCACAAAATTACACAGCAATGCACTGCCAAGCTGAACTCTCTTGAATATTGCATCAAGAAAATAAAATTTGTGTGTTCTCCTTTTCTTTACCACTGATTTTCCCCCAAGTTTGTGAATTTGTCTGTGAGATTTGCAGTTCTGAGGAGAAGGATCTGGGAGTCCTGGTAGACAGCAAGTTATCCATAAGCCAGCAGTGTGCCCTTGTCGCCAAAAAGGCCAATGGAATCCTGGGCTGCATAGGGAAGAGTGTGTCCAGTAGGTCGAGGGAGGTCATTCTCCCCCTCTACTCGGCACTGGTGAGGCCACAACTGGAATACTGTGTCCAGTTTTGGGCTCCTCAGTTCAAGAGGGACAGGGAACTGCTGGAGAGAGTCCAGCGAAGGGCAACCAAGATGATGGAGGGATTGGAGCATCTCCCTTATGAAGAAAGGCTGAGAGAGCTGGGACTCTTGAGCCTGGAGAAGAGAAGGCTGAGGGGAGACCTTATTACTACTTACAAATATCTAAAGGGTGGGTTGAAGGAGGATGGAGCCACACTCTTCTTGGTGGTTCCCAGTGACAGGACGAGGGGCAACGGGCACAAGTTGGAACATAGGAAGTTCCGTTCCAACACACGGAAAAACTTCTTTACAGTTAGGGTGACAGAGCACTGGCACAGGCTGCCCAGGGAGGGTGTGGAGGCAGTCCCCTTCTCTGGAGATTTTCAAAACCCACCTGGATGCAGTCCTGAGTAACATGCTCTAGGCGATCCTGCTTTAGCAGGGGAGTTGGACTAGATGATCTCTAGAGGTCCCTTCCAACTCTGAAAATTCCATGATTCCATGATTCTATGATTTCTACTGTCCTTTAAGCTCAGGTGGAAATTAGCTAAGGGGCTCCAAACAGACAAAAGGGGAAGACTGTGTGATCGCACAAACCTCCTTTCCGAGTTCTCTAAAATCAGGTTGTCTTAAAACAAAACCACCATGATTCTACTACAAAGAAGCAACAAATGCATCGCCAGGTTTTTTTGAAGATGGTTATCTGAGGCTTCTAACATACACAAAAAATACTGTTGGTACTAACATCCCAAGAATATTGTAAAAGAATCTCTGTCTAGATATTGATTTGCAATTTTTTGTTATTTGTAGTGAAACAAAGGAACAAATTAGCTAACTGATGTGTAATAACATCCAACAGTTATCCTGAATAGCTAAATAGTGCACTGTGGGTATTACTCAAAGATGCGGGTCAGAAAAAACTTTAAGAATAAATGTAAGTTAGTCTCTGAGTGGCCTAAAAGAGAAATAAATATTAATCATAAACTGAATGTTTCCCATTATCTTCACTTGCCTTAGTCTTCATACACTACCAAAGTCAAGAATATGACAGCAGAGGAGATGATTTAATTTTTTTTGTTCCTTATACGACAGTTGGATGAAAGATTTCTAGAAACAACATTTACAAGCAGAAATACAGTTTGCTTATCCAAATTATTCTCGCAGTAGAACACAATTAACAAGTTTCTTTAACCCTGCAGCAATATTTTGTATGTGTTATACTCTCGGAGTCAATTTGCTCTCTTGCCAACATGGTATGCCGACAGACCACATAGTCAAGCAGCATGCCTTAAGTGATAAGAGAAACTATAGTTTTTATTTACAAGTATCAAGTGTAATTGGTAAATAGGATGAATAACAGTTTATACTTAGAAGGATGGAAAGTAAACAGTGCAGTATCTCCAGCAGAGAAGAACCGAGAACACTCAGCAGTGCAACGTGGGCAGTAGGTTAACTTTACATATGTAACTTGTGATCAGTGCCTTAAAGACTGAACGTCTGGTCACAGATCTTCTGATGTACAGGCCTCTGCCTGAAGACACTGATAAAATAGGTTTTTGAATGGACAAAATATTTTTTTTTTTTTTTGCTTCCCAGAGTTCTGAAAAAAAAATCTGCATGAAACTTGTCACAAGCAGAAATTTTCCTCAGGAGGCAGACCTAATGTCTCATTAGACATTTCCTTGATTTCTTTTGTGTTTTCCGATTTTTAATACTTGATTATTTTCAAAGGTCTTGGGTGAAATGAATATAATTGCAATTAAATCCTCTCCAGATGCTTTGAGATCTGCTAACTGAACATTCTGAGTAAGAGCTCAATGTTACTAAGTACTCTGATTCTAAAACCAGGAAAAAAAATAAACAAGCATTGTTTAATTTTCATTGCAGCATGAGGATAACTACTTCTTCAGTTTCACAGCTGAAATTCTTTCCCGCATATTTCATTTCCAATCAACATCTGCTGTAATTGACTTCCCTAAAAAGCTTTGTGTAAAGATTATTTAATGAAATAAACTAGCTAGTTAGTGGCTCAAAATATTTTGATATGGAAATTCAAGCTGTCTTTAGAAAATGATTTTTTTTTTTTTAATTTTACTTTATGATTTTATCCGTTCACCAGTTGTGGCCCAAATCCACAAAACCTTTAATTGAGCTCAAAATTGCACATTGAAAAAAAAATTATTTAACCATCCAAAAAAGTTTGGCTTAGCTTCAGCTAACTATTTATTGTACTAGTAAAAATAGTTACTATTGTAACTATTTACCCTTTACTAAAGTAATTTTTTATTTCAATATATTTTTATGGTATAACAAAACGCAGAAGCACGCGAGAAACGGTTCATATTAACAATTAACTATTTCCAATTTAAAAAAGGCATATCCTTATCACTAATGTAATGAGAAAGCTTACTTGTTAGAATAAAATAAAAAATAAGCTCAAAATAAGTGCTTGATAAATAATAAGAAAATGATAAGAATTGTCAACATTTGCTAGAATGGTTATGGGTTTTTTTGTATTTTTTAAAGTGTGTTCAAACAGGAATGTCTTCCATAAATATATCTGTCTTACACCATTGCATGAAATTTCCTAGACTAATAAATAAAGCAAAATTATACAAGGATCATATTGCACTCTTATCTTAAACTTTTACCATAAAGTAGTAAACGTGCATGATTCTGGATGGGCAGTTCTGCCACCACTCTGAAAACACAAATTCTTAATACGGTTCCTTTAAAAATTGTCAATAAAAAGGAATATCCAGGTCTAAATTTTTTGAAAGCTGAGAACGTAAACAGTCTATTTAATTAAATAACTATTTTAAATTTCTCTCTCAAGTTATGAGAATGTTTTCATCAAGGACTATAATTTCAAATATAATAACCAGTGGTTTAAAGCTTATATTTTTCTTGACATTCTCCAATACAAATAGTCAACATCTAATCACAGATTTCCATAACACCATTTTAAAAATTGTTTTTAATGGTGATGGCAATTATTTATTTCATAATTCATCATTCCCTAGCAATGAGAAGGAATCTCTGAAGATAGCAGTCACGGCATTAAAATGATGCCAGCTCAACTTCTCAGCCTCCTGAAATCTTTGCATGACAAACACGGCCTTTCTGTGCACGTCTTGGCTGAATCACCGACATCAGAAATGACCAGGAGTGTGAAATAGCTCTACTCTGCAAACACTTACGTATGTTCTCTTTGTTTCTGCCTTCTTGCACAATGCATTACTCCGTGTAACAATTTTTACAGTTGCAGCATTCTTGCTGCTTTTATTAGCTCGATTATTTATAGTGATATGAGGTATTTTTTTACATAAATATTTTTTGAAAATATCAGTCTTCTATTGACCAAGTTATTGTTCAGCTAAAAAGAAATGAACAGAAGGATGTCATTCATGAAGAGATGATTAATTATCCAAGCATATTTGACTGCTCATATTGGCTGTTTTTTCACGATAGGAACGCAGTTCAATTCAGTTTATTGTGGTTTTGTTCCAAGCAGTTTTCAGTTGTATGACTGCAATCTTCCTCAAGATACTTAAAAGAAATTGAGTTAGCAAGCTGCTTATCTGAGATAACTTTCTACAGCAATGGAAGGAAACCATACTGGCTGACCGAGAGGTCTTGCCTGCATTTTCTGTGGTGCCTGGGTGGACTTTCTAACAGTGACAGGAAGGGTTGTAATATATACCTCTGATCCGAGAAGAAAAGCACAAACCCTTTGTTTCAGTTTCCCAGAAGAGGGGATACGAGTGATGTAGAATCCATGCATAGTCTCAGAGTAACTAATTTCACTTATGCATAAACATGAGTACTAAAATAAGACAGTCAGGCTGAAGGACAGTCTCCTGTAGGAACCTGGATTCAACACTAACACCAAAATCTCAGGACCACCTCTACCCTAGAGACATTTTGTACTCAGAAACCAGTGCGAAGCAAAATTTAACTTCTTTTCATACGTTCCCATAAAAATTCAGTTTGGAAGGGTCATCAGAGGTCTCCAGTCCAACCTCCTGCCCAAAGCCATGTCAGCCACAAGGTGAGCACTCCCAGGCCTCAAGGGGTTTTCTTTTTCTTCAATATTAATGAAGTGTTCAATTTACTTGCTTGCAAGTATGTGACTGGTGCCATCCGAGATGTCCCACAGACCCAACCCCTTCATGGCCTCCAGCTGCTAATACCAGAAGATCTGGATCTCCTAAATGTCACCAGTGACTTTCCTAAGTTTCCAGGTTGTATCTGCAGGACTACAAAGTGTTGCACATGATGTCCAACAACTCTGAGTATGCAACCAGACCAACTCCAAACAGTTCCAAGGATGAGCTGGGACCACACGGTGCGCAAGGTGTGTGCAGGAAGGGCGTGCATGGAGCACCACAACCCTGCATGGGGCAGCGAGAGGTCACCTGGCACTGACAATGGCAGTGACAGCTGCCTCCCTCATTTGAAAGAGTGATAAACAGCCTAATGACTAAATAAATAAAGAAATGAAATAGTCTTTGTGACAAGGTGGTGTGGGTTTTTTTTGCCAGCAGAGGACTGATTTCTAATTAGCCAGAACAATTCCGTTTCTCCTGAGAAACACATAGTAGCCCATACTAATGAATACCTGGATGCCTAAATATTAGGAGAGGATACCTCACTGCTCCTTATTCCTTACTATATATACCATTTTAACCATTGTATCTATTAATTATTAGATCCAATGCATGGTAGCTTCAATATCGCAAGTCGATACTTCGTTTACTGATTATAATTGCATTCCTCACACAAAGGAGCAAATATCCTTACTTAGGTTCAACTCAATAATGCATTTATTAACAATGAACTACTGTCTCAGCTCAGCAAATTTGCCTTTATCCACTTTTGGGATATAACCACCATATTTATGATATATATGCAGTGTTTCCAGATAAGTATTACCTGTACCTTTTAATACGATGATGCAAGCAGTTTCTGAAACACTAGAAGTGGGCTCATTACTTAAAACTGCAGTAGAGAGAGCAACGAAAGAAAAATCTCTACACGTCTTCAATCTAACTTGCCATTCAACCAAGCAGTGTGCAAGCCCGGTCTCCATGCAGTACCGCAGACTCCATGAACAGGGTGGTTTTTTTTTTTCTGAATATTGGTATTTTTGGATGAATATAGTTTTGTAATCCTCAGACATCTCTTCAGTGTGCAAATGAGTCTGCATGAGTATTTGGAAGGAGCTGTGAAGAGTCAAGGCGAGACCGGAGGAATTTTATAAACCACTGGATGCCTCAAACAAATAAATTTGTCAGCAGAAAAAGCAGTGGGAGGGCAGAAGCAGCCTGTGATAGCAGCTGAACAGTCCCTTTGTCTCAATACAATCTCCACAGATTTTTGTCCCCAACTCACATAAACAGTTTGTCTGAAGCACGGCCAAATTCTGAGGCAGAAGGATCACAGAACTTTCGACATGACAGTTACACTGACTTTTCTTAGCGCAGAAGTGATGGGGGGAAAGGCTGGTGACCCTGGCACTATCACTAGGGAGAACCTGGGAAGGACTAGTAGTAAAACAGCTTGTTCTGAATTCTGCATGGAAACATTTTCTTTTCCAAATAGTCAGCAAATAAAATTAAAATCAGATGTTTTACCCCAAAGTATAAAAATACCGAACGAAATATCTGAAAATTTTGAAAATTTTCAAAAATTTTCTTTAAAATTCTAAGAAGTATGTTTGCAAAATTTTTGTGATTCTTAGTTAGAAAAATAACTGCTAAAATAAATAGGAGCATGTCCCTATATTTCATAATCATTTAATAACTTAATTCATGTTTTTACATTTTGAAGTGCAAAAGTTTTAAAAGTGGAAGACAAGATTTTAGTTTACCAAAATACAAGAGAATGACCAATTTACTTTTTATACATCCAAATTTTCTTCCGCAGGTAATTTCAAAATTTCCTAATAATCTCAATTAAAAAAAAAAAAAAGAAAAATAAATTGTGGATTTTCTAATGATCTCTGGTTAACTTTAGGCAGTAATTAGTAGCACTACATAGAAAAAGAATATAGTCAATTATATTTTCCTCTCAGAGTATTTTATTTAAACAATTTGTAATCTATTACTATTCCACATTTTTTACATCTTTTTATAATATCATTATTCAATCAGTAGAAAGTCACTGCCAATGTTTGCTTTTTCAAACCTTTATACTCAGTGAGCCAAAAAATAATGCATGTCGCACTATATTTTTCCTAAAACAATAACAATAACAACCAATTAGGAAAATGCACTAATATTTGTGCATGTCAGGAAGGAAGAAGTATTTAATTTCTCACAGTATAATAATGCTAACGTTTTCAATTTAATTTAATTTAAAGTAAATTATAGTTCAGCTCTCTAATGTCATTGTTTTACTTAATGGCCTTAATTCAAGCCTGATGTTCAGATTAGCAGCTTTGATTATTCTGTTTATATCAGCAACTGCTTCAGTTTACATACAAAGGACTCCAAAGCTTGGGGAAATAAAGTCTATGATTCACTAGACTTATCATGTTTGATTATTATAAATAGGGAAATGATGTCATTAGCATTAAAGCAAAAGAACACATATTTAAATACACAGCAGATGCAAAAGATAAAGACTGTAGTCCAAAAATAATTTGCTTTGGACTATCCATTTAAAGAAGAAATAACCTGAGAAGGTTTCTAGTTTCTTCCTTTGTTTTCCATCAAGCTTCATGAACTTGTGTATTCAGAACTGAAGCATCTTTTTAAAGTTTTTCTGTTGACCATAACATCAAAATAAGAAAACTAACCTGAATATGTTCTAGAAAATACTTGTCTGTTTCTTTTTTGCCTGGTAAACAACCTTTTGTTCTATGCACCAACACCCACACACTTCTGTTCATTGCCTTCATTCTTAATAGCTGCCTTACACCAAAACTTCGGGACTTAGCTTATATAAACACAACTATAAAGTCCCAAATGTCATTACTGGTTATCACAAGAGAACTGCAAATGCATATGCCCTCACTGGCTCTAAAATGCCACGTTAAACAACCCTTACCATCCATAGAAGAGCTTTTCAAGATACTTTAGAGGAATGCTTTAGAGGAACCACCCACAATTTTCAGAAAAGTGTTACAGATCAGCTTGTAGCCCACTGCTCCCTAGTAGCTGAAAAATTGCTGGTACATCACTAAAGAAAATAAAGGGTTTCACAAATCATTACCTTAGCACTGTTGTTAACATCATAACTAAAAATAGAGATAACACCTAGTGAAAAGCGCTAACAGTCATGCTGAAGATCAACCTTTAATGTCCTGGGTACTGCTACTAATCCTCTGATCCTATTTTAAGCAGCAGTGCAGAGTCAGTGGCTTTTTTCTCCTTGGAGTTGTAACCAAAAGTCAGTCCATTTCTGACCAGTCTTTGGAGGTTATCAGACTACCATGTTCCTGTCACAATTACTACTTGTAATCCTCTAGATAATATTCCAGCAACTGCAAGTCAGATTCGGGAGTATATATGCAAATGAACTGACACCATCAACTTGAATAGTCAACCGGGACAAATCATTCAAGGACTAGTATGTTCTTTCTAAAATGATATTTATTTGGTTTTGACAGAAGGTCTCAGTTATGTTGGTTTATTGCAATGGGATGATAAAATCATTTAGCAAATGGCTTTACCAAGACACCTGTAGCAGAAACTACACGGTGCAAGTCAAGAGATCATTTTTTTGACTGGTAAGTATAGCCTAGAAAGCCAAAAATGAATCTGGCTTTCGAAATGTCCATCAGAAGTATCTGGACAGTTCACAACGGAATTCAAACTCACACCTTTTTGTGGAAACAAGGGGTTAGCTTTATACTGAATATGATAGATTAGGATCTACCTGAGTGGGTGATGCAGTACCTCTCACAGGAGACAAAAGCTGAGGCTACAAGGCTGAAATGCATGTAGTTTCAATATAGAGAAATAAAAACCCCAGAAAGATACTTATCATTAATATGATTGGGTTTTTTTGCATCATCTGCTTTTACGGGTTGCTGTATGGTAAATCATGTTCGCAAACCACTTATTTGAACATGGACTTTCCTCTAATTTTAAAAAAAGGCTAAAGAAAGCTAGATGCAAATGTCTATAGGGTACATTTAGAGCAGAAAAGTCTTCAGACCTCTCCAAAGTATAAAAGAAGATATAAAAGTACACCTAGGGTTCATCTCCTTTGTGAGGCGAGTCAAGAGGGAACAGAGCAGTGACTTCTCACAGTGGTGTTCTCTCAAGTGCAAAAAAAATAGAACATAAACAGGAAAAGATTACAGACATAGGAGGAGGTATCACCTGGCAGAGGTAAAGGGCAACAGAAGAAAAACATTAAAAGCAAATGAGACGTTTCTATTTCTAAAATTCAGGTAGAACTCACTGAAGCATACACAAAACAATGAAGGGTTTAATATGTCTGCTACTTGTTAGACTAATAAAGCTGACTTCGAAAAATCATGTATGCATATATTTTGCAAAAGGTATTGCACTATTGATGCAGTAGGAGCAGAAGGACAGTAACCTTCATTAAAACCAGGTTACGTGGTCATCTGCACAGCTCTTGGCTGCAATGCAATGTGTGTTTTCTGCAAAAAATTTCTGAGAGAGCACGACCTTTCTGAAGAATAGACTAGTATCCTGCAGAGCCAGGATCTGTGGTCAAGAATCAATACAGCCCTCTGGAGGTGTCTTGTTTGGTTTAATGGAGAGTGAGCAAAACAGCACGATGTGCGGTATAAATCCATAACGCTATTCAAATGTCATCTGAGGTGCCTTCAAGGTTAACAATCGCTGCTATCAAATAAGCTGTCAGAATGGCAGGAAGCTTTCGTTCACTGAGAGGTCTAAGGTCTAATGTGGTAATTAAACCCAGAATATAAAACAAACTGTTCTCATACAGTGTACCGATGTGCCGGAGAATCCTAATGAATAGTTACCATGGCTGATGCTAATGGCAACGAAACCTTTAATTCTGCTCAGGCAGCTTTCCCTTCTTGTAAGCATCTGGTGCATTAAGTGCTTTCTCATGTTCCTAGGACCATTCCTTTGCAGTTTTCAAATAAAGATTCACTAAAATCAAAATAAAAAAACATTTCTTTTCCACTTGTCACAACCCATATCTGGACGAAGCGCCTTCACTTTTCATCCAGCTCACAGTGCTTTAGGGGCTGTAACACCAATAGGGAGAGAAACAGCTGTTAAAGAACAGATCTTCTCAATCGACCTATAATCTCTTTTGGGTCTGAGTTTAGAAATGTTGGGGCACTGTGACTCTACAGGCCTGCACAATCCTGAAGAAACCTCCAGTGCCTTCTTTATCCTGGAAATCCTATTGGTCGCTCACAGAAAGGCCATGGAATAGCTTAACAGCTACTACTGTTCTTCCTCTACTAAAACTTTTCTGGGAAAAAAACAGCAAAACAAAAACCAAGCATCTGCTATACAGGTGGCTGCATAGGGGAATAAGAAAATTACGAATGGGACTGCTTAGAGCATTCCCAAATGTAAAGCTGCTGGTCATAAAGAGGGATATCTTCTGTAAAGGCAGGTCCTCTGCTCAAGGGAAGCCAAACGCTGCCGGCTGCCCAACAGACGTATATAAAATCAAGGGCTGGCAGGAGTCCCCTCTGCCCAAACTCCAAACACCACATTCACTGAAGGGCTAGCAACAGAAGGATATGGGATATTTTGAGATGTCTGCTGTTTTAAGGACAAAGTCTTGGTGAGTAGGCCTTTGCTGAGCCTTGTTTTACTGCCTATCATCTTTAAATGGATAAATCAGACTAGATATCCAGAGTGCCAAAAGCCTGGCTGCAACCCCTCGGAGTACCAAGATGCATCGGACATTATTTTTCAGAGCTGAGGCAGTGCTATTCAACGATAGTTAGAAAGAGCCTCCGACAGGATTTCTGAACCTGAGATTTGGCCTCACAGACCTAAAAATGCAGACCGTATCCAGTTACAATTAGCTTAAAAGCTTCTGTGATTGAATAATTGAGTATATCCATACTGCAAAATGAAAGAGGGCAAGGATAAAGCTCAAGCATGGGATCTCTCATCGCCCACTTAATTGCTTAATTGTTAGTTCATTCCTGGCTCTGGTCACATACAGAGGACTTGATACAGCAATTGGTTTCAGTCACAAGACCGGTGGATGTCAGGCCACAGTCTAAAAAATACCCTGGAAATGCTGCACTCCAAGAGAAAAAGAAGAGCTTTCATATTTCTGGTCTTTGGCCTAATAAACTGTATTTGCCTTAGGTCCTAAGCCAACCACAGCATTATTAATTATTTCGTTCTTCAGGGATTTATTAAAAAACAACAGAACATGAAAAAATTTGCATCAGGCTAGACTAGACATTCTATTTCCTTGAGGAAAGGAAAGTCTGAAAGTTGGAGAATGTTAAGCTTTTAGAGTAAATGATTTAATAGTCTCTTAACTGTGGAATATACGGAGCAATAATTCTGACAAAAGGTGACTTATCTTTCTGGGACAGCTATCAAATTGCTTGTGCAGATTAAATACGTGCTCCAAACTGTATGCATAGAGGTACTAAAATCACAAAGTACTGCTGAAAATGTCCAAAATCATCCCTTGTGTAACTCTATTGAAGCCAGGGGAATTATGCCTGGGAGACATTCGTCACGTTTATAGGCAGGTTTCAATCTCTGTGACAGCAGAACAAAGGCCGCTGGCAGCAGGAGCTCTGCCAAAAGTTCTCATGGAGAGAAAGTGCAAGGCGTAGGCACATGAGCCCCATTAGTGACTTCTTCAAGCCCCAAAAGAGACTGAAACAGAGTCGGTAGAAAACGTTCGACCAACTGCCTCTTCTCTATGTGCGTAAGCGAGATCCCTGTGCAATCCCAGGTGGGTTTTAAGGCTGCTCTCCTGGTGGCACTAAGAACCATTAGTGCAACCTGCAATATTTCCATCAACTTGATAAATGCAAATGTCACATCTCAGATCAGATCAGCAAGGTACTGGGGTGAGGAACAGAAAGAAACAACTGCTAAAGACATTAAACTGTTCCAATATTTTTCATACAGTTCCCCTCCTTCATTCATTCCAGCTAGGACACATTAAAGAGAAAATAAAAACTAAAAAATGGAGTGATGATTAAAATAAAGCACACATGAAATTGTTTCATACCACATATGCAACGGACTTGTAATTTCCATCTAAGATTTCTGATGATGCCTGGTTTCGAGGGATCATTAGGAAGTTAATAATCACAAAACGTGTACACATTGAGGGTTTCTTCCATTGTATGAGAAGGTACTATTCCAATGAGAGGAAATTATTTCCCAAACCAACTGATGCCTTCAAAACCAGACAGAAGTATGAAGACAGCAACTACTACGCTTTCTTTTGCCTTACTCTGCTCTTGCCTTAATAAGGTGATTGCTGCTGAGCGCTGACACAACTGGCCACTCTTCCAATCTCCTTCACCTTCAAATTACTGCACTGATTGAAATTCCTAATGAGCCCTTGAGTGGAAAGGAGAAAGTAAAAGCATACAGACATACATCTTCATCAAGAGCAATGGAAAGAACAGAAAACACGCATCATGCATTACTGTATTTACCAACACAAAAACCGGAAACTAATGGCAAAATAAGGTGGTTTTTTTTTAAATAAACCTAGGAAAATACTATAAATGCAATTCAAAGGGAGAAATACTAACTAAAAAAAGATGGCTAACAAGCAGAGTGGCTAATTTTCTTTTTTCCTGTCATTCTTAAACAGGGAGAGAGGAGTTGCTGTGCTCTCCTAAAGACATTTGTCAGGAACTGATCCTTAGAAATTGAAATCTCTAGGGAGAATACTAAGTGCAGCAAATCACTGACTGCAAATCAGATACTTGGATAGCTCTGTAAAAAGATTATTCACTATAGATTCAGTTATGCCACGAAGCCACAAATCATGGAAGGAAGCTAACAGCAACATGACTACAAAGGACAATTGCCTATAGTTCCTGAAACACTACATTGGGCCAAATTAGAGCAGTCCTTCCACTTATAGTTACAAAAACCCCAAACCAAACCAAACCCACATTTCTTGACTTCTGCAAATACCACCAGTTAATGGCCCTATTTCATTGAAAATCTTTTTTGTCTGTATATTAAGCCAATAGTAGAGTGTCTGCTTCCTTTCAGACAGGGGTGCAAACAAAATATGGCCCAGCATGCAAAAGAATATTAAAAATCACAATCTTGTGAAAGGGTCACATCAAATAAAGAAATAAAGAAATGAAAATCCTGTGGTATGTTAACTCGAGACTAAATAAAGACTGCTCTTCTGAAAGACAGACAGTTAACGTCAATATGCTAAGTAGATCTACTCATTAGTGTACTGGAAGAGAAAGTTGACTAAATAGTTGGAGCCTGCAGGTCATCGTTTCAGTTAATGAAGTATGGAAGATTGTAAATAACGTCACATAGATTTGCACAAGTTAGGTGACTGAACAAGAAACATCAATTTCTGGTAAAGTAAATGATCATTTGTATCAGGAACAAAATGCCTAAGACTTCTAGTTTGAAATAGGACATTTAGCTAGAGTATACATTAAGCTTATCAGTAAACAATATGTGTAAGTTTAAAAGAAAAGTGTATTCTGTGGAATTAAAAAGTAGTGTTACATAATATGATTATTTGCTATACAAAACTTCAGTGGGACTTCAGATTTCAACAATTTTTTTTTTAAAAAATGCAGTAGAGAAGAATCTGAAATACTCAAATTTCATATTGATTTGTTTTCCAATTTTTAACTAACAAATCTTTCACTCACATTGTTTGCAATAGGATTTTATTGCAACGAAATCTGGATGCTGTCTGAGTCCCTTTTCTCTGTAGCCTGTTTTGGTTCTTATTTATCTAAACAGTGTAAGATAAGGCAAATCTTACCCTCATATCAAACCCTTATATCTTCTGTGCTTTATGAGGAAAATCACTTTTTTTTTTTCTGAACGCCTCTTAAGAAGGTTTTGTCAAACATTCATACTAGGTTAACTTGAAGCATTGTATGTCCACACATTGTATGTATGAAATATAGTTTCAGGTAGAAAGAAATAATCTGGGATGAATGGCCCACTTATTAGATCAAGCTGTACCACACAAAACATTCAGCTAAAATCTGGAAAGCTTACAAACACAGAGATTATCAGCAGGCACAAAAACATTCTTCTTACTAAATTTACATAAAGGAAAACTATTCATTAAGGCATTGGATGTGTGAGGCTTTATTTGGCTATAAACAACAGTACTGCAAATGTAAGATCCAAACCTCCAGTCCATACAATGCCCCTACTGTTTCCATACTTTAAAAAAAGAATGGATAAGAATATCACATATATAGCTATATGGGAGTTTCAGTATTTAACTACAACAATTATTTTTTATTATCTCAGCAAATGTAAAAACCCCACACTGTTAAAGCAGCTACTCCTATATCATGAGTTATTTTACTAATACTCGGAGGGATCTAGCTAGGTCAGAAGACTCATATTTCTTTACCTTGGAGAATTCAAACACAAAGATGATGCAGCACAGTCTTAGCATTAGAGTCTCTGAGGCACACGTCTTAATAGGTACCTAGTCTAAAACCACTTCTATTCTTTCTCTGCAGCGAAAAAGAAAATGTAAGATTTAATATTTACATTTAAGCATGGAGATCATAGATGCCTGATCTGTCTGTTAGAAATGCCTATCTCCCTCACCTATTATTAAGGAAGCCTATGGCAAATAACCTGCTAGTTTAGGAACATCAAGAATATTCCTAAAGCTAGGTGTGATGAAAATTGCTACTAAGACAACAAACAGCGGAGAAAGGTAAGTAAACTAAGTCACATATTTTGAAGGCTTATCTCTAGGTATTCTGAACTCTAATACCACTTATGATCTAGGGAGTCTCCCACATTGTTTTATCTTAGTGGGTGATCCTGCATTTACGACAAGTGATCCAAGGACTTAGAACTTGTTGCCTCTAAGTCCCATCATGACATGTTTTACTAATACAAAATGCACGTAGCAGTACAGAAAAGTGTAAACTGTATCAGAAAGCAGGATCTAGAAACTAGCAGAAACAATTGAGCATTCAACAACAGGGGAAAGAAATAGAATATTCTTCCCAAAACCTGGGTTTAGACAAAATTACTCTAACATTCAGCTCTTACGTTGACTGCTACAGCAACCAGTACTTCAGACTGAACAGGAATATATCCATCTCTTCCTATCTTTGCTGTCAAGTAATCAAAGCTCTGGTTTCTTTCCTAATTAAATGGGTGTATGTGGGTTGCAAGCCAGCACAGACCAAACCGTGCCCTCAGTGTAGCCTGCAGAGAAGGAAAGAATCCCAGACAGATTGCTCACGGCATGCGTTGCCATCAATATCACCTTGAGGCCGCCCTTTAATCTATACGTTCCCAGAGCCTGCCAGTGCTACTCATGGCATGACTAAAACCTGTTGCTCTCATGCCCATCTATCAAACGCAGCGAGAGCACAGTCATAGCCTTCTGGTAGGCTTTCACGGGAATTGCAGAAAATAATCACTCAGATGAAGGTTTCACATGGGCGGGTGGTGACTAGTAAAAGCACCCTTGCTGCTAAGGTGGCTTACGCCAGAGAAAGCTTGGCTGGGACACTAGAGCTAAGGCAGGGTCAGTAGGGATGGCAGGTCTGGAAGAGCAACATTGCTTCCCTCTCTCCAACTAAACAAGTTTTAGCTGAAAAATCTGAGAGACATATTAAATACGGAGGTCTACAGTGCCATTTTTGCAAAGTTGCTGCTAAGGTCAAAATCATACTTTCAATAATCTTGACTGTGCTCTGTCCTTTATGTCATTACTATGCAGTTCTTTTTCACCCTGGTGTATTACCACTCTTTCTCTCTACAATCTGGGATGCTTCAAGGAGAGCTGGAGCCTCCCCATCTCCCTAATGTATCACTGTATGGATAAAACATTAAGAAAGAAAACAGTGGGATTCAGGAGTGGGGGAGGCTGTCCCACTGATTTGATAGACTCAAAAGGTTAATCTTCAGCTACATCTTGTTCATTAGTCTAAATATACACTTAAAACATCAACGTGCTTAAAAGTACTTTGTCAGTACCCATTAAGAATGTGCATTGCATATTTCAGACATGTCTTGATAGTAATATGCACGGAAAAGCAGGCACTGTTCATCTTTTTAATGAGTGGTTTTCCCTCTGAGTGCACTATGAAGCTATGATGCACCATAAAGTGACACTGGTATGCCCTGTGGACATGCAAGAGCAACCCATTCTGTGAAAATCAGGCAATTAAAAGGCGTAATGTGTGAGCATGACTTCAAAGCAGCTATTCTTTCAGGTCTTGATTGCAAGTCCTACTTCTTCACACTGATATAAGGGAGGTGAGGAGGTCTAAGAAGACCTTTCTGATACTAGCCACCTACACTAGAATGCGGACAGTTGAAAAAAAGGAGCCACTGTAAGGTTATTATTCCACCTCTAATACACGATATGCTTTTTCACATCATTCTGCTAACGCAGCCACACTGTGCAAGTAAATATCCTGCAGCAGATAGATTAATTGCACCTGCTAGTTAAGGACAAAACTACGTCTATACTGCTAATCATCCCTGGGCTCCAGGCCATGCAGTGAATAACCTCCCTCTCAGTCGGACCAGCAGTACAGTGGCCTGCAGTCCAGTCCCACTCCCTCATGCAGCGTCTTTGTGGCTGCTAGACATAATTGTTTGATTTTTTTCCTTTAAAGCTGTTTCAGTTCAAATACCTGAAAAAACAGGAAGGCTGTCGTGCAATCTGTCAGCGTGGAGTGGTGTGTACACAGCATGCTGCTCAGGGAACGAAGGATATGGCATCAGAACATATGGTGTGTTTGAAAGTACACAGCCCCTTGGGAGAGCGTAGAGGACTGGAGGGCAGAAGAAACCAAACCTGGTATGGTCCTGGCTGAGGAACGATTTGTCATCAGAATGAAGCATCTCCTGAACTGCAGCTGGGTTCACCTTGGAGGGAGGCAACACTGTGGTTTGCTTCGCAGGAAAGCTTGGGAATTAACTAATGTATCTACCCCCTCACAAAGAAGCAGCTGATTTATTTGACATTGCCATCACATCCAAAGCAACCTTTTCTGACAAAGATTCAGGAACCAGTTGTGTAAGTATCCATCTGGTGTGCCAGTAGTTCTGTAAAACGTGAAGGTAGGAGTGGCAGGTACTGTAGCTAAGGACAGGGTCAGCAGCAAGGGAATGGTGCCACGGCAGTTAAGATTGTGGTTGCTGGTAATGATGGAGATGAGCTTCACCTGGCAGCTCTTCTAACACCACTCACACTGAGGAATGCAGTGTCCTGTTGCTCTTTACCATGCCAGATGGGAGTGACTACTGGGAGAGAGTACTGTGAGGATGGGAGTGAGTAAAGTAGTCCTCTCAGGCGGGCAGCAGCCTAACTGGAAGTACAGCTATGAAGGCCCAGGAGTGTTTATTTCAAAACATAAAGACCATGAAGGCAGTTCTGTGCCTCTAACAGGGATACAGCATACTCCCAGCTCTTGTACCACGGGCAATAACACATGAGCAACCGGATTCTACTTCCAACATGGGGAATGAGAGGGTTGCCAGGCTTTGAGCATGGCCTACCTTCTATATCATGCTATAAAAATACTGAAATGCAAATACTACTTCGAACTGAAAAGAGCTTTTGCCTCCCCCCACCACCCATGCGCACACATGCTTATACACACGTGTGACCCCCCACAGCCAAGCAGGGTGTCACGCCATGCAATCGCTCCCCTTCAGTGGAGGCCAGCGGTGACCAGCGTGGGCCAGAACGCCCTGTATCGCTCCACTGCGGAGTCGGGGAACGCTTTGGGAACCCATGCTTTGAGCCTTGTAGACGTAGCCTACAATGACAGTGGCTGAACAAACGAGTATGCGAAAGGTAAGCTCAGACTCATGATGACTTGGGAGTGTCAGATACTGCTTGTTCATATGTTTAGAGGTTTTTCTTTTCTTCTCCCATTACTGATTTAATCATTTACCACTAGGCGAGTGCATTGCTCACCGAGGAATTGCTGTTTACCAGAACGAAACACAGAGGATAACAGCTACATAGCTGCATTTTCACAGCTGTTTGCTACAGAGAGTTTAGGATAGAATTAAAAAAAACACAAGCAACCTTTCCACCCATAACTGATGGTTAGCAAATGACTATTGCTGGTCTTTCAGAAGGCCATGTAATTTAAATTTTGAAGTATTTAGCATCTTTGACTTTGCCCCAACCTTTTTTCTACCTTAAGCTGTTACTACTATTGCCATTGCGTAAACTGCCCTTTAAGCTATCAATGACATCACAAGCAACTCCTACTAGTGCTTCTAGAAATTGCTTAAAACCCTGCAGATGAAAGACGGAAGGAAAAGCAGAAGCAAAGCAGAATGCAAATGCATGCTTTAAAAGCCAGTGGTTGAAAGAAATGCTGTAAATAAAGTCTACATACTTTTAAAAGGAAGCAGGCCACGCCTATAGAAATATCCAATTGAGAAGTTCATACTCATTATTTTTTCTTAATAAAGCAACTAAGAGGAAAAAATAATTAGTGCCAGAATCTTTTTAATTGATTGGAAGCAGCTGATCAGTTAATAAAGTACTTGGGACTGTGTACTTCTGTCTGGACTAGAATATTTAGTATATCAACATTATTAAGAGTTCATGCCATAATTATATATATAGATCACAGAATCATAGACTATCTCAAGCTGGAAGGGACCCATAAGGATCATCGATTCCAACTCCCTGCTCCTTGCAGGACTACCTAAAGTTAAATCCTATAACTAAGAGCATCATCCAGATGCTCCTTGAACTCCGACAGACTTGGTGCCGTGGCCAGTTCCCTGGGGAGCCTCTATGAACAGGAATTATTTTGTATATCTGTAAACATTTTTTTCAGATGAATGACAGTGCAGACTTAGTTTAACTACAGTTTTTAGAGAGTTTAGATTCATTCAGTAGTATTTCAAGAACACTGCACTTTTCAGGAAAACAAAACAGTGTTTAAATTCAGAGAGTAAACCTGATAGTGAATGCACAGACATCCATTTAAAAATCACTGTTTTGATAAAGTATTAAAAAGGATGGGTAAATTAGTCAGTATAAATCTGCACAGATGCACTGCAACTGTCAATTTATATTTACTTGAATAAATGTATCAATGCCACAATGAGATCCCATAAATTCTGAATACTGAGTGGTAACCAAAGCAACATTAACTGGGGAAGAAAAATACACAGGACTCAAACTTAGCCTTACATGGCCATGAACTTAAGGCCTTTAAACCCACTGGCTGACTTTGTATCTGAAGAAGGTTTTTTTCAGATACTTTCATATTCATTTATGTTTTTTTAATTTTCTTTCGCTGAGACATTTGCAAAAGGAACCTTGGTAAGAAAACTGCATACCTATAAAGTGGCTCAAAACCCAAGGATTGATTTCACTTACAATAAATAAAACACATTCCTCAAATACTCCTGTAACACAACACATCCACAGGGTATGTGGATTACATAAAGTACTGGTGACATAAGCTTTGGAAATTGTATCTTTACTTACAGATATCCTTCACATCTAATATACAGTGCCTGTTAAAAAAAGGATCTCCCTCTCTCCTATCTTTACCCTCAAAACACAGTCAGAGCAAAGTTGGTTCCATTTCTCGAGTAGCACCAGTTCTTCCAGGATAAATGTCCCCTACGTTTGCAACTGGAAGAACTTGTTGCTTTCAGTATCTTCTCTAAATTAACATATCTTCTTATGCCTTTTATGTTCATATAATGCATTATTTAAATCAAGTCCCGGATTTTTCTTTCGTGTTCAAGATGTCCGGTACACAGGAAATGCCAAGAGCAACAACTGCTTTCGTAGCAAGTCAGATACTTACACTGTTAAACTAGGATGTAACAACTTAACTGACTTAATTTGCTTTTACAAACTTTGATGAGATTTGCTCCGGAGTTAAAACACTGTAAGAAAGAGTCTATTTTACCACAACTACCTATATTTTATAGCAGTGAAGCAAAAAAAAAAAAAAAAAAAAGCCACCAGACCTTAGCTTCTGAAGAGGTGTGGATTTTACAGTTTTCTGCAAGTTTTCACTAAGACACACTGTGCGCCGCTAGCGTAGTCACCACACAAAATAAGATTGGTTCTCCTGGGCCACACTTCTATAAATTTTATTCCTGACAAGAGCAGCAAAGGCAACATAGAACAGTCTAGGGAGACATACTAGGAAACAATAAACATAGTATTAAAAAGCTTGCAAAAGGAGAATTATCCACTTTGAGGCAGCACAGCCTCTGCCGTACTGCTTCCACCTTCCATTCAAAGGCAAATAAATTGTCCATGACAGCTCCTAATGGCCTCCACAGTTGTTCACTGAACTTGCCCTCAAATTACAGGGTAATAAAGGGATAACAACCCTTGACTGACTAAATGAGGAGGTGGGTCCTCCCAGTAAAAGCATGTCTTTCATTACTTGCCCTTTTCTTTTGCTCATCCAGAGAAGTAGTATCTCACAACTACAACTAAATCGCTAACAATTAATGGACTAATATATCTTTATTACACTTAAATCATTCCCTAGAGCATCACTGTGGTAATGTTCCAGACCTGGGTTATCGTTTGTTTGGTTTTTTAAAAGTTAGCAATGTAGTAATAACAACAACAAGACTTACTTCAAGTAAGCATACCAAGGTACTTAGCATTACTATCTCTATAACATCATGCCATCAGGTTTCTTCTTCCAGATTACTACAATTTTTACACAGCACATAATTGTATTTCTGTCAAATGCCACTTTTCCTATTATTCTGTTTTTCATTTGTTGAATTTTGGTCTCTCTCATAGGAGGCCACCTACATATATCCTGAAAATTCTAGAATTACTTCTGTGAATACATCTGTCCTGACCTTCTTTCAGCATGACATCCCCACAAAGAGGAATATAATCTAAATTTAGTTGATACAAACAGACAAGAATCTGCCTGGATAACCACATTGCTACAGGTGAATTTCTGCCAAAAATAACTATTAAATTCAGATGAAAGTCTGTCTTGTTCTGTCCAATTTTCACACGTGCAAGCTTCTTTAAAGGAACTTGTGTGTAATGGAGCGAGGGGCCTGATCCTCCTAAATTCTGAGGTCAAAGATTATGTGACCGGTTTTTAAGGGTACTGATGTCCACTGTGCTTTAACATCACTTCAAAAAGGCTCTCACTCCACTGAGCACCAGACAAATACCCAGGAGTTATTCAAGGCAAAGACACAGCCTTTAATCTCACTGGACACAACAATATTCTTGCCTCAGATGACTTAAACCAGTTGTCCAAAAGTGGCGCAACTCTTGTATAAAACTATTATTACACAACATTATGTCATTATTACCTTACAGTGCATAGGAGCAGACATACTGTAAATCAAAGACAAAGCAGGCTTCAGTTAAACTCAGTAGTAGATGAAGCAGTTCAATACAGGTTTTAAAACGTTACAGATGCCTCATATGAAGAAAAAAAACTCCTTATACACACTTCTCCTTGACACGGGAAAATAATGTCGATGCCCACCTCCCTCTCTCCAGGCATCCACTAGTTGGGATTTTTCTGTTTTACAGAATTAACAGTTTGACAGGAACCTTAGAAAATGAAAGACTAAGTAGCATGATTTCTAAAATGGAAAACAACTTGAGAAATCAAAGTAATTTCTAAAATGATTTTACTAAGTAGCGCTGATACTGATTTTGTTTTCGTATTGGTGAAGTCAACATGTTGATGTTGATTTCATTTACCCATGGAGGTCATTGATTTTTCCACATCCTCTGCATATAAATGGGAATGAGATAAATTAAAAAGGTAAATATACATTCTATCTAACAACCTCTGTGGTTAGTATGTGAACAAAGATATTTTCTACGCTTTCTACAATTAATATGCTATTACTAGTCCTGAAAGTAAAAACTAGAGCTATTCATAGTTTGGGATGGGAAGATTCTTCCACATACATGCCTTCTTCCACCTAGACACCTCAACTCAAGGAATTTAACAAAGTTATTTCATTAAACTGGCACATGAACCATGACCCATTTATTCTGTCTTCATCAACTATCTGATGTGCTGTAATAATAATTCTATGAGAGCAAGCCCATCCAATTTCCTTTTTTACTTCCTTTTTTTTTTTTTTTTTGGAGTTTATCGTCCTCCTCTTTGAAAATACCAGTGACTTCTTTTGCCCAAGAGTACAGGGCTTGTTTTATTAACATTCTGAGGAAATTGAAATTTCACGTGAAGGAATTTTTTTTCATCGGTAGATGTTGACCAACTTTGTCATTGGAGTGTGGATATATCTTTCCCCCGTGAGTTGTAAAAGAGTCTTTGACACATTTTGTAACCCGGACGGTACGATGGGACATTGCTTTCTACTTTACAGTCCTTTTCTGCTGAATTTGTAACCATTTCTCATACAGGAATGTTTTTAAAACTCCTTGCAATTAAAATACCATTTCCATCCTACTTTCTATCACATGAAATCACATGAACAAAGATAAAAATATTGCCCTACATTTTCCACACACTTCTCTTACAAAATGGTGTTAAGGAGTATAGACTGGATTATATGTACTGGCTGATCTTGTTTTATTGACTGCAGAACAGAACATTGTAAAATGTACATATGTTGGTTATTAAGATATTGTAACAAGCTCTAGGTACATAGCAAAATTGAAAATAAATAAAAAAAAACACCACACCAACAACAAAAAAATACCCAGAAAATATGACTATGAGTCATTAGATGGCATTTTTGAGTCAGTACTGAGCAAATGCCCAGACTGATGCTCTTGCGTTGCTGGAGGCAGAGCCTTTCATGTCACATACGGAACTGTGGTCCTGATTGCTTATAATTAAAGGGTCCCATGACACTTTTTTTGAGGAATTCAGGGAAATAAGGTCCAGCATCCTGGCGAGATTCCAGTGCTGGTAATTACATTATATCCCTCATTTTTTCCCCTTTAATTGCAGCTGGGGAAAAGAGTTCATCTCCTTTTTAACAGCTATAAGGAGAAAAACCCAAACCTCACTCTTACCATGTTGCTCATGGGGAGGGATGTAATGCCTCTAATCCAAAAAAGACTGTGTGAAGTGCCTGCAATTGCACTTCAGGGCAGTGCAGGACAAATGTGAGGTATTGTTTTTAATCAAAAAGAGAAAACCTGTTTTTTCTATAACATAGTTATATTACTAATTTTCTTTCAAAACCAGCATGTATTTATCATAGCAACCCAAAGCAGCAGAAATAAATAGGATGTTGCAGATTTTTCACACAAATAATTTACCCATTCTGGGTCTGGTGATTCCCCCAGAAGAGATTCTATTTTATTATATTGGTTAGAATATTTGCCAGCTCTTAGAAGAATTATATTCCCGGGGTTCAGACTGTGCAGTCTTCACTGATCTTAATGTCGTGAGAATGCTGTGGACAGTCACCTTAAGAGAGTCGGCAAAAGTAAATTTCAGTAGCAGACGGAAATCTTCTGCCATCTTCCTTTGTTCAGCTCCTTTTAGGGCTACTGTATCTAAGGGGTATTTTTCTGTACTACTTCTACCATGTCAACACTCCTGCTGAAGCACCTCGTGCTTTCCACCAACCTGGACTTGTGATACAATTCTCCAGAAACAAGGGACACCAAAAAAGTGAGTGAAATTGCAACATACTGCTTTGAGCAGCTGACACAACATTTTTATCTAAAGATTTGGGGCATTTTTCCTTGCGGAATATAATGAAAAAGGAGAAGGGAATTGGAAGGCAGAGCTATACTACAGCTTGGGATTCAGAGTCAAGGGACCTGAAAGGAACCTTAATGCTGCTCAAGAAATGATATATACTGTCCACTCTAATGAAGGATCTTGATTAGTTTTCACCCTGAATAACTCTGGTACCTTCTAGCGTGCCAGATGGTATTACCCCAAAATCCAAGAATTACAGGGAGATTGTGTGTTCCTCCTTTGTATGTGTGTTAGTAATGAAATACCTCAAAGGCTCTTTGCATCCTGTGGGGGTGGAAGGGTAGGGGTAGCAGGGAGAGCCCTAGCTTGCTACAAGTGATACTGCTACTAGAATCAAGAGAAAATCACTGCGAAGTACAAACATCCACAGACAGAAAGTCTTACTTTGTCACCTCTAGTTAGCTATTTCTGTCCTGAATTATTTTTAATGGGTACAACTCCCACCTTCTTTGCTTTTTGTGTATGTCTCAGTATTATTTGAGGGCTATAAGGATAGAAAAGTCATCTAGGTAGTTTCCAGCACTCAAGAAGATAACAAATGCATTTTTAAAGCAGAACAACCTGAAGCTTGTTATTCGACAGTCAAATTGTTAACCTTTTCGCTATGTGATGGTCCGTGGACATGAAGAAAAGAACAGGATGTGGATCACAGTTCCTTTTATTTTCTCTCTTTATTCTTTAGAGATTCCATTCACCTCAGATTAAATGGCAGTTCTTTCTTTGCCATTAAGTTTTCCGAAAATAGAGCCTAGGGTTTAAATATCATTTACATCACAGTCAGAATAATCACATAAATAAGAATTTATGAATAATTAATCACAACTGCTATTACATTAGCACAGTACTATTTTTAATTTATGGGGACCACAATGGCATCTTTACTAACTTGGCAAGGGGCAAGTAGCAATTAAATTAGTACACTGATTAACTGATGAGTCATTGTATAGGCATACAGAGATTGATTAGATGATTGATTGATGAATCTTCTCAACGGGATCATGCCACAGCATACCTGAACAACACAGAAAATCTTGTGTTACAAACAGTGTCCTCAGCCACAAAAAGATGATAAAAGTCCCACAAATACAGAGAAGTATTGTTAATGCTGTTTTCACCAAAAGGGAATTCTTTTGCTCTCAACAAAAGAAGGGATGAAATCTAAACCCTGTTGCAGCTGCCATAATCTGCTGAACGCTTGCAATTCAACGGGGAGAAAAGAGCTCTGCTGAAGTGCTCCAGTAATGATACTTCTGCCTGAAGAATAACTGAAACTTTCAAAACACTCAAAATGTGCTCATTTTTACATTTCTGATAGTGAAAAAAAACACAGTGTTTTTCTTCTGAAAATGTCAGATAAGATACGCACTCTAGTTTTGTGCCTTTTTTTCTTGTTTCCCTACCCAGATGTCTACTAATTCGTACAGCTCCATGGAAACAGAATAACTGACTAAAAGCATAGTGAAAGACTGAGGAGCAGTTACAAAAGGGAATTTGAACAAGAAGCTTTTGTTTTTATGTTCCTTTCAGGTATCAACATGTGAAACTGATACTTAAAATGTATTTAAAAGCAGCAAAGGATAAAAAGCATGCATCTCCACTTTTCTATGACAAATGAGACTGGTATTTCAAAGGAAAATATTGCAGATGAAGGTGGTTGGAATTTTCGGACAAAAGTCATCTCTCATTTGGCTTGCAGAACTGAAGCTTTCCAGAGAAACACGGGATTGCTTTTAGCAAAAATGGAATTACTGGTCATCATCTGTGAAAGGGAGCACATATACACCTACATCCAATAGGCAGGTGGTCACAAAGCTCGTATGTGATGTTTGAGAGACAGGTTGACACTGCTGTTCTCCCTGATTCAGACATATAACTTGATCTTTATACTCTTGTTTTCATTTCAGAAGATACTGGGTTTACTCCAGTACAGTATTGGGAAAAGCTTTGAAATACCAAAGGTGACTTAAGACTGAAAAAATTGTTTCCTTTCTTGCTTTGCTTTCAAGACATAAATATTGCCTACAGATGCAGAAAAATTTACATGACTTACAATCTGTTTTCTATTCCCAAATTATTCAGATAGGGGTATTATGAAAAAGAAATTCATGGTACAAATGTTCATCCTAACTCTATGTAAATTTATACTCTAAATTGTCTATTAAAGATAGAACTTCACTTTATTCTACAGTTTGGATTTCAGTAATTGCCTTTTATTTTGTTCCAATATTCAAACTGATTTCTTAATACCAAAAGATGTGTAGAATACCACAAAAATAAAACAAATGGTCTCGCAGAAAAGACAGAAGTTCAGTTATGAAGGAGGGGATGGAGACGTGTTTATTTAGTCATCAGATAAAATAATAAGAAGAATTAATACAGACAGCTTCAAGGTCCTTCGTTCCAGAGTGTAATTGGAACCCTTCAAGCACATGTATTTTAAAATCAGATGTCCCTCCAAATTCATGCAAACCGCTCTACTCCAATACCCGAAGATCAAGGGAGAGTCACATAACCTATGTGAAGTGTTAGCAGAGAGTTGGGACATTTCCACTATTGACAACAAGGAGGAAGGCAGTGTTTTGCAGGCAGCAATTAGATCTTCAGTGGGTCGTTTTCTGGAGATGTGTACCTAATTCCACTTTTTATGAGGATAGCTGAGGGCCACCACTTTTCCCATCTGAGAATTTCTGTATAGAGTTTGTTCGCAATCACAGAATCAGTCACAGATTGGTTGCGGCTGGAAGGGACCTCTGCAGGTCATCTTGCCCTACCCCAACTGTGTTTCAGACACTGTTTCTCCGGCAGGTTATGCTTTGGTTAAATGAGTTGGAAAGGGGGAGCTGTTGCCAACGCTGTGTCTCCCGGATGGCTGGGACAGCCTCTGAGCAGCTCCAGGGAAGGAGACTGCTGAAACAGGAGTTTCAGGACAGAATAAACCCAGGCCACTTCCCTGCCCAAAGGCCGGCCCAAGGCAGATGTGAGCATTGTGTTTCGGCAGCTCGGATGGATTGTGCAAAGGGCTGCCTATCTCTGAGGCAGGGTGATTAAAAAAACGCAGAGAGAAGCAGAGGCAGCAGGCAACAAAGCAGCCAGGTGGAAGAACTGAATCTGTGAATAAAAGCACATCTCTTTACCACACTGTGCTTCACGAACAGTACTTTGACACAACCCTATTTATTTCACAAGGGAAGTACAAAGAGGGATTCAACCTCATTGTCATTTTTTCCTCTAACACAAAGGATCCTTGGGACTCTAATTACTAGCTAACTCCTCACATCAAGAAAGGGAAATGCTGGTAGGAAACACTGAATTTATTTTTAAGAAGATAAAATTGTGAGCTGGGGGTTTTTTTGATGAGCCACAAAAAAGCAGATGAGAACATGTTTAAAAAGCTCCAAAACGGACACAGTAATTTTAAGTAAGACGAAAAGACAAGAGGTGCAAAAGGGGATCAAAGTAGCATCTGCTGGTTTCTCAGAAAACCAGAAGCTGACTTTAAAAATAATGTTAAACCTTTGTTGGATTAGCAGTTATCAAAGGCTTCAGTAGAAAAGCATCAGAGGAACTGATGAAGTGTCCAGCAGCCTGTCTGTCATAATTTAAAAAGTTTTTCATGAAATAACCAATGGTAGTCAAACTTGTGTTCTGAATTTGCTAATGGAAGTGACCTATAACTTGAACTTAAAAGCTCAGAAATCATGTTGCACAAACACAGTATAAGTTAGTCATCTGGATACAAAACTGAGCTTGCCACAATACTTTAACAGATTTTTTATATATAACACATCTATTCATAATATACTGACACTCAGAGGAAGAGACATGAGGCTGTTCCAACTCAAAAATTCTTTTTTTTTTTTTTCCTTTTGCCAGAGGAAGAGCATTCTTTGAATTACAGCCAGAATGAACGGTTGTAGGGAACAGGAATGGGGTTCCTAACAGTCACTCCAAATTGGCTAGACATGTTAGACCTCTGGGGCACAAGGCTTTCTCCAAAAACTTGCCAATACTATGTAGATCCAGCACAATCCTTGTAATACATGCTTCAGTGTAAGTAGTTAATTTGAGTTGGCCAAAGCCCAAGGAAGAGAATGAAGCCGCTGTCAGGCATGAGAATGAATGCAAAGGCTGTACTGACAAATTCAGTGTGGTATACCCCCTACCAGCCTATGTGCTTTTAAAGAATTAAACAAAGAATTACAGGATGGCTTCCTACTTTTAGGCTGGTTATTAGCTAATGTACACTAGCTGTACTAGAAACAACATATTTAAAAATTGTGTGAGGCTATTTACCCGTCTTCAAACTGAATGGAAATAAACCTAATTTGTTCCAAAGTAGTAATTCATATTGACTTCACGCTTCCAAAACGAACAGTGAGGTGGTAGAAAATTAGTAGAGCCACTGGATCCTTGCAGAAATGAAGAGCTTTATATGATTCTAATCTTACTAGTGCATATTTGGGTTTGCCATAGTTACATCAATTTCTGCACAGACTGAGTGCAGAAACCACTTCTGTTACCAGCAGAGAAAATTCATTCCTGAAGAGAACTCTTGCAGGTGCTTCTGTTTTAGCATTCCTGCTTTTGAGATGTTTCTAGAGCTGAACAAATGTATTAGAGAAGACAGCACAAGAATGAAAAAGAGCATGATCAGGCAATGGTTCTTTACAATAAAAATCTGGATTTGAGGGTGTTTTTTTCTTTTTTTACAGAAGAAAACCCAACACAAGATGATAGTAATGCTTAAGTTATTAAACTGCTTTCAGTGTTACCTATGGTGGAAGAAGACTGGGGTCAGGGTGGGCTGTATTCCCTTTCAAGAACTCTCTTGAGTCAGGAATCTCAGAAGGAACTTAACAGATGGTTTGAAATTTTGCGGTGTTGCAGTAATATAGGCTTCAGTTCAAGCGGGGTAATAGCAAAGCTTTAACCCTTCAATAGTTTCCCCACTTGACAACCATAAATACTGCCCTAAGTAGAAGAACAAATAACTCATCGTTGAAAGGATGAGTGCTTTTGCTCCAAAAGACATGGCTACTTGTCTCAACAATCGCAGAACAGAAAATTCTTCCAAAACAACTGCAAGTTTGCTGCAAAGTAGGTATGACACAAACACACAAAAACAAAAGAACACCCCACCACCCACCCCCCAACTCTAATAGATTTGTTCATAAATGACTACAAAAAACTTTTGGGGAAACACAGTCACTCTGAAATCTACCATGAGTACACAACCAAACATTTCCAACTGTGACAGGAGAGTACAGTAGGGATAGCTACACGAACTGCTTAATTTACTCTCAGAAACCCTGAAGTGTCTTAAAATTTGCCTTGTATTGCTGTAAAAGGTCTCTGTCTGACTTTGATATGGAGATTGGTCTTCTGGCTTTCCAGAAATATTGAGCCAATGCTCAAGATCATTCCTGGCATATCATGCTGAAGACTCATTTTTTTTCAAAGGCCTTTTCATTTTGAATGCTATGGATATATTATCTCTCTCCTACTTTTACAGTATCATCAAGGCTCATCACCAAGTTCTTGTGGAAACAGGAAAGAAGTGGATTGTTAACAACATAATATTGTCTGTCTTCTCTAAGGGATTAACATGAGATAAATTGTAAGATTTGGATGCAAATTTGTGGTGCTTCATCACATATCAAGAGAAAGCTTAAAATAAAGCAGATCTGAACATACAGAACTGTTATCTAGGAGTAGGCGAGAGGAAGCTGTGTTTATGGGTATGGGCACTGCCTGAATGCAGTGAAAAAAGTGTGCGTGAACAAAGAAAGTTATGAACTTGTATTATGATTTAAAAGTTGCTGGTGACTTACCCAAGCTTTAGTATAAATGTATTTTTCTGTTGAGTGAAATGTTAACAGAAAGTACATTATGAAGATACAGTCTGTAATCATTAAAAGGTTTTGCTGTGTTTAAGGATGAGGTTTATTGAACACTAATTTACACAGCAATCTTTCAGACACCTTCATCTAGCTGGTCATCCCCATGCTACCTAATGATCAACAGAGAGAAATTAGCTCCTACAGAGGGTTATTAATTTTATTCTGTGTGAGAAATGTGAGATGACTAACTGATCAAGACAGAACTGGTGTGAGAAGAGTGATCTAGATCTTTCCACAACATGCCTCACAATAAAACAAGTGTGAACAGCATTGCTACATTTGCACAGTAACTGAGAAAGGGAGGCATTTTACAGAGGCTATCGAAGACTTTCTGTGCTTCCAAAATTACCACATGTCCTGGGGTTTCAGGTCCCAGTTTAGAGCCTGATTCTCAGGTGTGCAAGGCAGTCACTGGGCGTTCAGGTTCAAAGCAGGATTTTGCAAGAGAAATGAGTCAGACTTCGTGTCTAAGAACACAATGACAGATCCTCGGTCTATTGCTGACCCTTGGCAGAGATCAGGTCTTCCTTTATATGCATGTATCAGATTAAGGTGTTTAATCAAACCCATCAAACTAAAGCAATTTACCCAGCAAGGTCACAACAGATAGCCAGATACCTGTTGGTGTAGCTAAGGTCACAAAGAATTTCAGGGAAATCCTCCAGGTTGAAAAAATACTAAATTTAACAGCAGGATGTATTTCTCTTTTCTATATACAGGACATGAAAGAAAAGTCTACTTCTCACTTAGATCCTTACTGGTGTTTAACCACAATGTCAGTCTCCACTGTGAAGCTATTACATCTCAATGAGAAGCTTTGGAAGAAATTGATATTTCAGTGAAGTTGTACATCAGTGTATGTGGTTCATTACAAAGTAAAATGTGCTCTTTTGCATTTAAATGGGCAAGGAGATGAAAACATTAAATTGTGGTTCATTACAAATAAACATAAGACTGTCCATTCATTGCACTCTCTCCCCCTGACTCAGCTGGTGAGCAACCAAATCACTAATACAAGCTGGGTATATGTGCAAATCTGGTATCTTGATACCATTTTATAGGTTTGTGCCTTTACTACACTTACAGAACGATGTTGATTTGCATCCTGCAGAGTAACTAATATTCTGTAGCTAATTGTGTGCACTGCCATGACAGAACATCTAAAGAAGGACATTACCGCCTATGTCTCGGAGGGAATAAGAAGATACTTCATTTATAGCCACCCATCTGTCTAGTCACGGCAGAATTACATACCAGCACAAAGCACAAATTGGTATGTCCTTCAGGAACAGCTCTCCCAGCGTAACAGCTTGGGTCTCTGCACAACTCGATCCACATACCAGTTTGTTCTGTACCTCGTATGCTTGATGACAGGCACAGAAATTTGAATTAGAGAATTAGAGGGGAGAAGACAAATGCAAAGCTTAATACCAACATGAGGAGCAACAATTACGTTTTATTTTTTCCCCAGTACAGTATTTATGTTGCTGATGTCTCCCAGTGGGACACTGTCCTGTAAGTGAAAAATACTGCAGTTTTCAGCTTCAAGAGGTCTTGCCCAAATGTAGCTGACCAAAGATGAATGTTCTGCCAGAGCATAGAAAATAAGTTTCTTTGCAGATTAAAATGACTCAGAGATTTTTAACAGCAATTAACTGTTGAGAATATTGATAACTTGTATTTCATCAGAAACATGAAAGTAAAGAGAAGTCATTAGCACACAGACTTCCCAGTGGCACACTCGATAAACACATCTTTTTTTAAAGAGTCGGAAAAAGCACTCTTATGTGTAAGCCAGGGACTCCACAGGGCACTCTTCCACCACGCCGCAGATCACTGAGGTCCTGAAGCTCCTGCGTCTGCACGAGGCAGCTCAGCCTGATGCATGTGTCCTAGCAAAAATGCAACATCACACCTGAGACAGAACATTTCTCAGCAGTAATACTGTTTGGATATGGCATCATACCAACACAGTTGCATTGCTTTTAAATTACTTAATTGTGAGTTATATTCCATGATTCCAGAGTCGGTGTGAGATGTTGCCAGCTTCGGCGTTTCTGCAGTGGCTACCATTATACAGTGCAGTTATACAGTGCTGTCAATGCAAGATTAGATTAGCCTTGGAAAAATGTCTTTATTGCACTTTCAGAAAATCTGTATTCTAAGCAACTGCCCTTCCACCAATTAAAAAAAAAAAAAGTTTTTTCTGTACTATATGCTGACATACTTGCTTTGGTGTATTTGCAAGTACAGATGTGTTTGTGGGAGGCATTTTCATGTTTATGTTTCTCGCAATAAGTGTCTGATCAATTCCTATCACCCTATATGGATTTCTGCTTCATACAGTTTTAAACTACTCTCTCTCTTCTTCTGGCTGTTCAATCCAGACCAGACTTCCTCCATTCCTTTATGAAAAACAACTGCAATTTCATTCAAATATTATTATTCACATGATGTTAATAAATGAAAATATCTTAAACAAAATATGCATAGCCGGAAAATAAAGCCCTCATGTTTGCTCACATATCTGGTATTTCTGTGACTTTTAAGAAGTTACTGTATAGATAAATCAGTTACGTCTTAAATTTTGTATCTATCATATGAGTCTTGTCAATGATTTTTGCTTAGAGAAAAAAGTTTCATTCTGTAAAGAAAACCGTGCCTTAATTAAAACTGTAAGTAAGGCACTAACATAGGCTTTGGTCTCCCCTTCGCAATGGAAAAAAAGAGGCGAAGTAACAGAAAAGGAAGAGCTGACCAAAGAAAAACCATTTTCCTTTTGTTGAATGAACACTGAAAGCCTAGCCCGCATGGCCACCATCACTAGCGAGGTGGGGGATAGGAGATTTCCAGATGTCCTGGGTGACGCAGACTCCGGAATCTCTGTCAAGGAAAGCTGCCATCAGGAGGCCCATTTGAGTTTTGTGGACACCCCAATATGGGAGCAAAGAAGACCCATGAAAAGAGGCGGAGAGGGTGAAGACTGAAAGGAAGTGGTTTAAATAGCACTGGATACATACATGGAGCTGCTCGCCTTGGTGAAGGAACAAAGACCACCAATGCAATAGGGAGAGGTGGGAAATGAGGAGATGCTGCACTTCTGAAGGACAAAAACTGGGAAAGATGGCACATGAGGGCCCCAATGATGTAGAACAGGGGAGGAGGAGGGGAGCAAATGAATGCAAGTTGTCCTGGCTGCGGACAGTGAGCTGGAACCTGCTTATGAAATTTATAAGCCAAGTTGTGAAATGTGGGACACTCTAGAAATATTTTGTACAAAATGTTGTATAACTGGGCCACCAAGATTTAGTATCTCTACACCACAAGTCATCAGAAGTACATACACAAAAATCAATCACGGAAAAAGCCCTGCAGACCAGTGAATATATTCTGCCCTAATTCAAAAGATTTTGGCAATTAAAGTCAAGGTTTGTACAGGTTTACAAAAATGTAAGAGAGTATGCCCCCAACAATAGTGAAGCATATGTGAAAGGTCTGTGTTTCAAGTACGGCATGTTTTACTTTTAGATCATGCTACTTCAGCAACAAAACCAATTAGTGACACAGCAACAAGACTGGAATCATCTATTTAAAAAAAACCATAGAGACTGGTCAGACAAAACAACACAAAGCAAACCAAGAAAGACAAATCTATAAAGGCCTTTGGACCAGAAATTGAGAGACATAGTTAATTGCTTAAATATATCACAGACATAATCTAGGCAAACATGTGTGGTAGTTCGTATCAATTTATATTCATATTCATTTGCAGTCTTTGTGTTCTTTTCTCTGGCATACAAGCTACAGCGTTTCCCAGGCATCTCCGCCAATTAGGAAGGGGTCAACTTTCCAGGTTATGTTAAACTTAAATTTTGCTCAGATTAAAAAAAAAAAGTTACTGTGTCAACTAAAATTGTTGACAGCAAGGCATGCATTTAACCATCATTCATGTCTGAGGATAGTTCAGCTGTGGCACGTTACTAGGTGTTTCTGAAGCACAGCGTAGTAAACAGGAGCTAATGCTCCCAGAGGGGTAAAAAGTTTACAAAATATTTTTTGAGATACTGAATATTCCATCTATGGCATCGTGTCACCAACCTAACAGTTAAAGAACTGTCATTTTAAGCAGCATCCTCAAGGAAATGGGAATTCAGAGGTTTTAATAAAATCCCAGATAAAACCAGGTTCAAATTTTAGTGGGGAGACAATCATCTGGATGAATGTATTTCAAAGTTCACCGCTTCCTCCGCAAGAACTTCAAGGGAGCCACACTGACAAGCAAGGACAAAATAATGTGTAACACTTCAATAAAATTGATTATTTTTTTAATTTTTATTTGCAGGAATGGTACAGGTGGGAAAGAAACATCCAGGGGTATTGCTAAAGTATAATAACGATGATGTAAGTGTCAACCTATCCAGCCCAGTAAAAGTCAAAGCAAAAAAAAAAAAAAAAAGAGCTCTCAGAAACAATGCTGACCCTATACTTTCATTTTAAAATCATGACATTAGCAAACTGAATGATATATCTTTAAAATATTTATTCTAATGGGACAGCATTTCATTTAAATGTCAAGCTGTCAGTACAGGCAGATGATTCAAACTGAAGTTTCATTTGATGGTTGAAGTATCCTCACTAACACAAGAGGACATGGAAGAGTAGGTCTAACTGTTGTAGGCCTCTTTGGGGGCACTTTAAATTTATGAAAGCAAACCAAACAGACTGGTGATTGACACGAGAACTGTGTCACTGTCAGCTCTCACAAGTACGGGAGAGATACTATGAGGTTTTCTGAGTGATGTTGTGTCGGTATTTTAATCCAAATTTTATTTTAAAGACAAACGAGGAGGCATGCTCTAAATGACATAGTAGCATTAAAAGACTTCACTGCTGTTTCTCATACCACAGTTTCCTGTACCAACTAGGCCCAGTCCTACTACTGAAAACTGGCAAAACTCCCATAATTTACAAAAAAACCCGCAGGCCATTACCTAATTAATCCCCTAAACTTGAAGACAGACCTCCAATAATGCCAGTGCAAATATTATAAGGTATCCAGAATTTTTCCTTATGTCACAAGGTCCTAAAGTAAGAATTTGGTGGGATATTGAGACTTTTTACAGCCGCTAAGAATAGAAACACTGTCACATTATTAAGTGGAAGAAGGCAAAATATTTTGGGTTTGGAGGGGAGAGGGGGGCAATTTGGTTGCAAATGTTAAGTAATAGTCTGCAGGAGGTAATAGAGTTTGGGGGAGCAGGAAAGCCCATGGCTGTTGCCTTTCTATGTCCCTTCCAGCTGAGACACCTCCCCTGTTGTTCTTCTGTGGCACGGGCTATGGAAGGTAAACTCCAAGCATGAAGCTCAAGTTTGTCCACAGTTGCAACCGTGGTGTAGCTGGGTATCGTGGCTGTGCCTGTGTGCACATCCAGTAATGAATTTACTGGGTGGCCCAAGACTTCCCAGGCCAGTCTTCTGCACAGATGAACTAATGGACCGGCTAGAGACAAGGGACTGACTTGAAGCTCAGTGACTGACTGAACTTGGAGCCACCTTCTGTCACGATTAATTATTTTACTGAGGAGCTACAGTTACAGAAGCTCTCCAGGTGGAAATTTCAGAGAGTTGTAGAGATTCCTCCAGGCAGCTCCTGCCGTGCCTCGTTCAATTTGTGAGCTTAAATGTCTTGATTAGTGTCCTGAGTAGAGTGTCCCAGTGAGCTCCTACTGGGGAACTGATCAAATTGTACCTAGGTAAGCCACTTGAAAATAGCCTGTAGAAACTTGCTGCAGATGCAGAAATGCTCGTGTAAGACAGTCTTTTGCACATACTTTTAAGATGGTCAGGAGATGTTTTCTGTCATTTCTGTCAGTCCAGCTCCTGAAAACGGGCTATGCATGCGCTGGAGTGGTCAAGTAGCACCACAAGCCAGTAGAAGAGTGGTTTGGGGAGTCTTGTCCAATCTAACCATACCATTAAAAAGACCTTTGCAATGAAGACTCCCATTTCCATCCGGACACCGATCAGCTGTTCGGGTGATTTCAATCCCAATACAAGTATTACCATATGCCAAGGTCCAAAGTGTTGGGTTTTTTTAAACAAGTAATCTGTCCATAATTGTTCATGCAACAATTACTTAGCATCAAATAAGCATCATTCAGAGAAGGTGTGGATCTGGCTAAGCTCTCCAAACAGCTGGTGGAGGGTGTTAAAGCTGTTTCTTCCACTGCACATCCAAGAAGGATGTGTTGTGGTAGCGAATCACAGCAAGACGGGAACTGCAGAATGACTAACTCTTTTTCTCATCTTGCCACAGTTTGGGTTTCCACAGAATCCATTAAATTATAAGATTATATATAGAAAGAGTTGGCAATAACGTATTTAAAATCCAGCTCAAAGTTGCAAACTGACAGCTAGCTAGTATTTGTTTTACAAGATTCAGCACAAAGATTCAGCACAAAGCTAGGAGTTGGGAAATGGTAAATCCTGGTGACATCTGTCAAGAAATGCAATCTCCCTAATTCTGCTTTACTCTGTCTTGTAAAAAAAAAAGACAACCCAAACCTTAAAAGCCAATAAAGTACATCTTTTCACTCCTTCTAGTCTCATTGTTAATTTCCATCTACATTTTCACACAAACTCAGACAAAAGTTTCCAAAAATCAAGTCTGAACAATTGAATTAATAAAGCCCCTGTCAGGGACATCAAGTTTGGAAGTGTCATTGTTAATAGCATACCATGTCAGTTAATAAACTTCAACGTATGTAAGGTGATCTTGCCCTATTTGGATATGTGCATGTCAAGGACCACAGTTAAGGGACTGTGATTTTTTTGAACTCTAAATTACCACAAAGGTCACATTTAAATCATTTAGATTTGCTCTTTCTTATTATCAAACCTATATTTCTAGGAAGAATTATAAAGGACAGACTCAAAGATGGATATGAGTCCTAAATGAGCAACAAAGTATTGAGTAAACTTCAAATGAGCAAAATCAGCTAACGCGTGGAAGAACACTAGAAGTCCACAGAGACCTCTTTCTATTTGGCTGCTTAAAATACGCAGTTTGGCTTTTTTGATTATTAAACTGCACTTAACATATGGCTTCTTTACAGGTTTTCTGTACTTGGAACTATAAAACAGTCAAGGATGCTCCAGTCTGGAGAGAGATATGACGGAGGTCTACTAAATTCTCAGTGATCTGGAGAAGGTGCATATAGACTGTACATTCTCTTTTCTGATACAGGGAGTAAGGGAATGACTTACTATTAAAATAAATTTAAAAAAAAACCAACAACCCAAAACAGGGAAGGAAGGAAAGAAGGGAGACATAACTTGTCTCATATAACATGAAATTAAGGTAAGAAACTCTTTGTAAACTTTTTACAAAGGTTCCAAAACTGACTGGACAAACTCATGGAAAAAAAAAAACAACCACATTTGAAATCATTAAATACAAACCTATCATTATGGAGCAGGAAGTCCTGGGAAAAATTCTGTGCAATGTTGCCGTCAGCTTAAACTCTTCCCTAGACTGTCAATACCCTATTATTAATCTGTTTTAGTCAAGATACAAACTGGCTGAATATTTGGTCTAATCTGATATGCCCGTACATATATTCTTATGTCACTATCTTGTGCTTTGAAACCTCCAAGTCTTGTAAAACTTCTGGGTTTTGCTATTCTTTAACCATTAGCTTTGCTTAATACTTACAGAAACCAAAACAAAAATATGAAATATTTCTCTTGTAGAATTCACATGTGAAAAATCTCAAAGAGCTAATGGGTACATCCTATAGCTAAAAAGATCCCCTGTATTGAAAAAAAAAATTATCACTATCAAGCATTAGATGTAATCTTTAGATATGTGTATCTTCAGTGCCTCTTGTAGCATCATCAGCTCCTGTCCTCTGTGGCCACTGAATAAGGAACCTTTCCTGAGAAATACTTTACTGAAAATTATAGGAAGGTATTAATGTGCAAACAACAGAGAGATTATTTTGAAGTGCTCCTCCACAGCTCAAGTAAGCACTGTTAAATTCCTAAATGCTGCTGGCTACTCCAGGAACAGCAAAGAATCATAGAATCAAAGAATGGTTTAGGTTGGAAGGGATGTTGAAGACCATCTAGTTTCAAGCCCCCTGCCATAGGCAGGGACACCTCCCACTAGACCAGGTTGCTCAAAGCCCCGTCCAGCCTGGCCTTGAACACTTCCAGGGATGGGGCCTCAACAATCTCTCTGGGCAACCTGTTCCAGTGTCTCACCACCCTCACAGTAAAGAATTTCTTCCTAATATCTATTCTAAATCTACCGTCTTTCAGTTTAAAACCATTACCCCTTGTCCTATCACTACACTTCCTGATAGAGTCTCTCCCCAGCTCTCCTGTAGGCCCCCTTTGGGTACTGGAAGGCCACAATAAGGTCTCCTCGGAGCCTTCTTTTCTCCAGGCTGAACAAACTCAACTGTCTCAGCCTCTCCTCATAGGAGAGGTGCTCCAGCCCTCGGATCATCTTCATGGCCCTCCTCTGGACCTGCTCAAGCAGGTCCGTGTCCTTCTTACACTGGGGGCCCCAGAGATGGATGCAGTATTCCAGGTGGGGTGTCACCAGAGCAGAAGACACATATCATCAGTAAAACTGAAGATCTTAATTTGATATTAGGAAAACTTGTATTTTGTTTTTCTAGCAGGGGACTTACCAGTCTACCCCTTTCTCCTTCCTACATATGATACGCTAACCTTCTTAGCAAGAAAGCACTGATACTACATGTTCCCTTAAGCCTTTTTTTTTCCTTCCCTCGTATTTCCATTTGGATTATTTTCTCATTTCCACTTCTTGATTACAACTCTCTGATATTAAAACCAGCCTTTTAATGAACCATCAGCTTACCCTGGCAATTCTGCAATATCACACCGAGTACATCACTTGCATTTGTACTTCACAAACATCCTGACATTTTTATAGGATTATTAAAAGAATAAACTTTGAAGAATGTTGCACTCAAAGTAGCGATGTCTAAGAAGGAGGAGAAAAGACTTACATATACTCATTAGATTGCTTCTTCCATCTGGAAATAAAAATAAAACAACTGTAATGTTTTCAAGTTAAGGAATTAACAACAAACACATGTAATAGATGAATGATAATAATTTTAAACCACTGGCAATTATTTCTATTTATTTATAGAAGTAGTGTGAATAGGGAGCAGTGACCTGCAGAGAGACACATTGAACACTGCAGATTTGCAAAAATCTGCAAAGGAAGAGTGTTTGTGGGGGACCAGACTGTGAAAGAATGTTTCTGTGAGAAATTATGTTACGCATTTCCTCCTGTTTGTTAACATGCACCAACCATAACAGTGCAATCACACTTCATTGTTGCCTTTATGTATTTACTAGTGTGCTGAAGGCAAAGTATTTACAAAGCATTTCCATATACACTGCATAAAAAAGGGTGAAAAACTGTATCCTGGTATATCCACTCTAATTCACCACGTCCAATGAGAGACTGTGGTACAGCCTGGAGGTGCTGAGCCTGTGCACAATTTCTCATCTGTGAACTTTGGTCTATGTAATCAAGGGCTACGCAATTCATTCCTGCACCTGTAACCATCCCTGTGGCCCCTCCAAGAAGTCAATTCCACGCACTGGTCTCAACACGATTACTTTATTGACATTTCTCAGCTGAAAGACTTTTGCAAATACCATCCAATTTGCCAGCTCTTTCTAAAAGATCAAAAGATGCCCCTTGCATAGTAGACAGGAATTTACACTGATGAGCGCCTATTGTCTTGAATACAAATGCTGCTCACAGTGTTTGCCCAAAGCTAAATGTGTACATCTCTATAATAACTAACTACAGTTAGACCACGAAAGCATACTCATACTGAAGATAAAATATATTTGTGCTGGAGAACACCTTTTGCTTGAACAACCCCCAGGCTAAGATCTTCAAGGCCTCCTAATTAGGGAGGATGGCACTGAGCTCGAAACCCATCATTCCAAGTAAAACAGCTGGCAAGGGCACGTTGTTTCCGCTTGGAAATGATAACGACTGTGTTAGGTTATTGCTGCAGGTAATATGTCCTGCAGGTTGAGATCCGCTTCTGGCAGAGTTCTGTAAGTAGCAAACTGCTCCAGTCCCCGTGTTCATTGATGCAGTGGGAGGCAACCTAATGGACTTCACAAACAGAGGACAACCCGGCCAAGGCACTAACCAAAGTTTTCTAAGACTCCTTCAACTATAGAAATAACTTTGTACTTAGCAAAACCTCCCAGATCGTGTCGCTTTCTCAAATCCCCATATTACCTAGCCTGGAGTAATTTAGCTGTCCGCATCAGACAGATTGTTGCTCTTTCTGGTAAAAGTTACATACTGAGGTTAGCAACAAAGCTCACTTTATTATATTGCTCACCGGAAAAATATGTTTAGAACATGTGAAATCAATTTATAGCATTTTTTTGGAAAACACTGCTAGGGAATAAGGCATTTTCAAATATCTCTCAGAATCTCTCGGATTTTTGATGATCAAAAGAATTACATTAATTTTAAAACTAGTCAGAAAGAAAAGTTGTAGGACTTCAACTACCATATGCTCAATGAATCATGAATTATATACAGAAAAAAGTCATAAAACTTACTTTGAAAAAGTAAAAAAAATCATATTATGATCTCTGCACTGCATAACACATATGGTTAAGGGGATTAACTTTATCCCATTGGACACTTACCCCAAGAACAAAAGGGTGAAAAAAGATTTTAACAGGATATGAGTAGCAAACAAGACACTTAATTCTTTCAAGGGGTGATGCAAAGCATATCCTTCATGAATAACTTACTGAAAATACCATCTGCTTCACAGTGTATGCACAGTAGTATTAAATGTACTCTTATGTAGACTTGTATCTTTGTGGTGTTTTTAAAATTGTGTTGTACGCGTCAGATTAGAAAGCAGCATTACTAGAAATAAAATTTAGGTGCACATCTAACAACATCCCTAAAGTAATCTCAATGGCTCCATAAACATGAAAACAAACTGTAGGTACTTTAATGTTTTGACGCCATGTTAGAGGCCTGCTTATCCTCGACACAAATGTTTTTACACCAATACTTGAAATGACTCCTTGTACTGAACAAAGCTTAATAGTAATTCCAAGAAATATATTTTTTTAAAATATTCAGAAATTTTGAATATATGCAGATACTGTAAAACTGGACATTTATTTCAGCACAGCTAGAATGGAATAAAAAATGTTCTTTTTTCTATTCTTGTTATTAAACCATACAATCCAATGCAGAACTAATTTACTTTTCATTCTAAGTTCTGATTAATTCAGTTTAAATGTATCAGTCCAGAAAAAAGAAATTATATCTAAAAATCATGCAAGATGGTATGCATAAAATGCTTTTCAAATGGATATTCTTGCATGGCTTTGGGAAAAAATATGTGAACATATTTACCAGTTCCTGAATATGCAGAAATGTAATAATAACTCAGATTTGTTCATGGAAATTCGAACTCAAGTAAGTTACCTCACAAGACAATTTCAATGCCTTGTCTCCTGCCCCATATCTATACTTTCTTATTTTTTCAGATCATTTGTTTTAGTAGCACTTGACAGTCTTTACAACTGCAAGTCAGATGAATTCAGCTTGTCTAGATTCCTATTTAAACATTTTCAGTGCTTTTAAATGCTTCACCCTTCTTATGGCCACTTAGTTATTCCACACCTTATAAATTCAAACAGAAACCGTAAGACAGCAGACAACTTTCTCAAAGCATACCTTCTGGTTTAGGATGGAGATATAGAAATACACGTAATTTCTAACACTTCTCTGACTCTTTAATAATGTGATTTTACACTTTTCAGCAAATCTGCAGGAGCAACTGAACTCACCACCCTTTTTTTATACTTCAAAAGCTAAAATTCATTAATGAATTGAAAGAAACAGATTGATTATGATATCCATAATCATATGATATCCGTTGCTTATGATATCCATGATTATGGTGGCATGAACTCTAAAAAGTTTTGGCTAAGTACTTTTAGTTAAGAGAGAATTTGAGGTGAGTTTTCCAAGTATTCTAGAAAATGGAGGAGAACTCCTGGTATCTTAAAACTTCTCATTATAGTAGTCTGAACATATGGTACACAAGAAGATTGCATCTAGTCCTACGTCTTATCTTTCACTTTCTAATCTTCATCCAGTCTGTCTGGTTGCTCTAGTTCCTGGAGTCTGCAGAAAGAGCTCCTAAACTACCAGCTAATATGGGTGGATGAGGGTGTCTTCTCACTGCACACCTAACTGCTCTTTCCTACCTGCCCTGGCTCCGGCATAAAGACTAAACATGGCACAGCAAGTTAATGGAATTAGCTCCGATGTTTAACGTTCCTCACGATACGGTATACAAAATGTTGTTGATTTCATTTGTAGAAGATGAATTATGGCGGAAAGAAGCCTGAAGTCAGGACTTTTCTGTGTATATATATTTATCTTTTCATATATGAGTTTGTTTATATAAACACATGAAATGCCATACATATAGGTTTTTTTGTATAAAATACACATACACATATATATTAAATGCTATTGAGAAACAATAAGAGGGAAGAGAATTACTCAGTCACCAACAGTGTCCCCTGTCTCTCAGAGGAAATGACCGGACAAGACAAGAAGAAGGAAGGAACGGGAAAGAAGGAAAGAAGGAAAGAAGGAAGGAAGGAAGGAAGGAAGGAAGGAAGGAAGGAAGGAAGGAAGGAAGGAAAGAAGGAAGGACTTAGGAACAGAGACAGACCTAGTCACTAGAGCATCCACTCTGAGCAGCCCAATGACAATTTTTAGCACCTGAAACAGACAAAATGCTTCTTAAAAACCTGCAATCCAGAGCAGAGTGTTATTTAACCTGTTACTTGCCGGGACATTGAAATAACTGAGGAAAGGCTTTACTGTTACGTGTAACAGCAGTGTAGCTTGTTTGTTTTGGTTTGGTTTTTAGCCTTGACTAGTTAATATGTTTTTAAATACACACATTTTCCCTAAAGGCTGTTAGTGGGGAAAAAAAGAAAAGAAAAAAAATAAAGAAAAAGAAACAGAGAGGGCAATATTATAATTTCTGTTGACTGAACAATTTGATAGACAAGATTTCACCCTTACAGGTTTGCCAACTTTTAAGGCCATCTCTCATCGCCCCATACATTACTCTGAGGTATGCAGTACACGATAGGGTGAAAGTCTTTTACTCTACTAGTATGCTCATGTAATATATAAAGCAAAGCTAAAGTTTAGAAATTATTGCCAGTAGTTATTAGCTGAGACTCAGGATCTGAAAATATCAAATAATTGATCATTTGACTGTCTGTGCTGTGGAAGGGTTAGTATAGCTGCTGCCACAGCTTTCACCTGTGCCAGCTCGCATTCTTCTGATCACTTTCCTGGGAGGATGTGTGATCACGGAGCTGGGCTGTGATGCCCTGGATGTGGTCTTCCTCTAGTGATGGTCTCAGTGCCACAGAATGACCCTCAATGTACATTTACTAGAGTAGAGAGAGCCTGAGAATTCAGCATCCTTCAAAATCATAGTATCCTTTTAGGGCGTTAAAAAACAGGGTTCAGGCTTGCATGGGGAACGCTTGCACATGGGATGTGTTGAAACCACTGAAGCGGTGACTGTCCTGGCTCTATTCGCCTCCCTCTGCTGGAAGTTGCACCAGGAACAGCAGAAAGGCAAACCTTCCTACGCCACTGCTGTTCACAGCCCCGTGCATGTTCTAAACTGAAGACAACAGCACTTTACATTAGTAAAGCCGAGCGTTAGGTATGGCAGCAAGGGAGAAAATAAAACTCTTTTTTAGTCATCCTGCAAAATGCCTGCAAACACGAGCCAGGGTCCTTAGTATTCTCCTATAGTTTACCATTTCAGCTTCCAGAGGTTATAGAAGATTGTAAAAGGGGCATGAGCAAACATTAAATCACAATTACAGTTGCAGATCATTTTCACCAAACTGGAAGGCTGCCTGCCTTGGGGAAACGACTTCCAGGTGTGGTAAGACTCTTCATTGGCTTTGGCAAGTTCTCTGATGCCTGTATGGAGTTTCCTAATGATTTCAGGATTTCCTTAAATCATAGGTTAGTAGTTTTATAGATTCTGTACATAGTTCAGTAAAATAATTATTTAATATATCTCAAAGAGAAAAAAAATATCATAAATGCAGGCTATATCTGCCATGGTGTTTGTAACAAAGCTATTTATAAATTAAACTTATTCTGTAAATAAAACACAACCAAATATTACCAACTTGCATAAACTAATTTAAAGCCTTGTCTGGCAGCTAAGATAAAAATGCCCTAAACCAGTCTGAATATAGTGAAACTACAAAATGATTCAATATCACCAAAGAATGAACTTAAGATACATGGAAATAAATGGGCCCAAATTCCATTTTTCTTTTAAGTACAAACATTTACTAGAGGCACTTCAAATAACTTATGCACATGTTAGAAATTATCCTTCCTTTGTTTGTGACAGCTTCAAGAATTACTTTGCAATGACTGTTACATTAGATTACAGCACTGATTTTTACTTCTGCTATTGGTAATGTATTTCTTCAGCTATGTAGCCTATTTTGCATCCTAGGGAGTGCGAAACTTGGAAGTCACATTTTTCATGCTCACTTAAAGAAGGTCATGTTAGTCATATAGTAATCTTTAGTCCCTAAGGTAACTGCATGCCCACTACATTTGCCTTCTCCTTACTTCTACTGTTAAGAACTATTTGTATCAGAAATAAAGATTCTTAAACTGAAGTTACAGAAAGAAGGTTTTAGATTTTTTTTTACAAAAGAATGAATTCCAGAGCATGTTAAGATTTTCTGCCTTAGTAATATTTGTGTCTTTCATTCTGGTTCCCTGTTCAACATTACAGCTGGCATTATGGTCCTTGGCATGTCGAGAGATATATTTTTCAAACAGATTTACTGTTCAACACAGTGTTTCTCTGCAACAGCTAACTTGGGCCAAACAGCATATATGTGGATATAACTCAGCTAAAGTCAGCCTTCTTATTCCACGACTGAGTTAGTATTTCAGGGAGTTCAAGCCAAACCAAACCAAACCAGTCTTCCTCTGACTGCATTAGCCATATTGGTTCTTTGAAGCAGTGGGAGCAAAGTCAAAATTGCAAGCCTATGGCATCAAAAAAATTTCATTAGCCATGTGGCTAGGTTTAGTGACACCTAAATGAATGTCTGAACTTCACTCAAGTACAGGCATATCTGCTATCAATGACATGCATTAGTGCTGTTTCTGTCACATCTTGCTCAAAAGGAGTTGCACGGCTTTATGGACTTACCTTTTTTTAAATTTAGCCCACTACAACCTTCACTGACTAAATGCAGAAGATTCTAAGCAATCCTTAAGATACTAAGTCAGACTGTCAGTAAATCCTGACTTTGGGGGCAACGGACATATATTTTTTATGACAAAGCAAAGATGACATGGCAGAGTTCCAAAAGCAGGCATTACTCTTCACCCCTCCTAGTCTCTACTATATAATACTTTCAATGAACTACATTTAATTTCCCTGTCAAAAAAGAAAGATCAACTGCACCAAAATTAGACAGAAGGAAGAATTTGCTGTTACATGATATTCAAGCACCATGGGCTCAGAAGGCACATCAGATACATTATATAGTAGAATTTATATAGTAGAATACCAATTCTTGGAAAACCAGTTGGTTGAAGAAAAAATAATGCGATTGCTTTTCAAAAAGACGCTCAGGAAGTTAGTCGTGAGAAATGCCACAGCTTAAGTTTTAACAGATTTTTTTAAATAAAACTAACTAATTAAATAAAAAACCTAAAAAAAAGTTACAGTGATGCAGTCAAAATCCCTTAAAAAAAAAAAAAAAAAAGATTCATAACATTTCAAGACAGGAGCAATATGATGTGCCTTATGTCATGCAAATGTTTAGGGGTTTTATTCTAAGACCTGAGATTTGAGAAATAGGTTTGAAAGTCCAACACTAAAATATTGATTCTCAGACCAAATCCTTGAAATCTGAGAGGTGTTTAGCTGTGTAACCACAGAGATACTAAAGTTCAAAGCCATGAAGCTTTAAAAAAAAAGAACATGTGGTGACAGGATCTTTTCCAAAAAGAACTATCCCTTACTTTCTCATATTTCACAAAACAAAGGCACAAAATGCTAATCTTTTGTCACCCTTTGAAATCTCATCATTCTTCCTGCCTTTTTTGATCATGGAAAATCATAGTAAGTAAAAAAGAACAGTATTTTATACAAGGAAATCATGCAAAGAGAAACAGACTGAGTCAAGCATGTGTAAGAGAAAGTTCTGTGTTGCAACAAGACGTTCGGCAAGAACACAACTGAAGTAGACGTCAGCTTCTACCTGTAGCTATCTTTTCCATACAGAAATGACTGAAAGGATTAGGTCAGTCTATGCCCCATCATCAAATTTACTGTAATGTGAAATGCAATGTTGCCTAAATCCTGGAAGGAAATTAAATTAAGAACTATTAAAAAAAAGACACAAGACCTAGAAACTGGTGGAGTCTGGGCAATTAGTCAGGGACATCATTGTATGCTCCACTGATCTCATACTCTTCCTTCAGCATCTGATAGTGGTGGCTCTCAGATGTACAGTATTATACTACAAGTCTCTTTGGATTCATCCAACACTATCACTCTTATTTTCTTATTGCAGATAAGGTTTTATATATATTTTATTATTTTTTTTAAATCTTAGTGTAATTAATAGTGCTCTGGCCCTTGGGGCTGCAATATTAATATAACGAAAACTAGGACTTGCATAAGCTATTTTCTAGTCCTCCTTATAGGGTTAGAATGGGAGTGAGACAAAAGATAGATATAGCAATTTCTTTAGGGAAAGCATATCTGTCCAAACCCTTAGTCATTTCTGTTTTATAAAAAACACAACAGAAACGAGTCATAATCAACCGCCTACATTCCCTGACACCAGCATCTTAATTATTCTCTTACAGTTATCGCTGAGTTCATATTTTTCTGTAATTATACTTAGTGTCTGGAGTTCCTCTGCTTCAGCATGACTTCTGTCCTTGTATTCCACAGACACAGCTTTCCCAGAAAGATCCCCTTTTTTAGCCAAAAGAAGAAACAAGACTTAACTTTCACCCTCCTATTTTTCAAATACTTCTGAGACAAGATTTGCCTTGAAATACAGTCATCTTTCAGCTTTTGAGATCACTCCTTTCTGCTTTTATTCCTACTTCTCTAATTTTGCTTTAATGTAACACTCTGATATGTTTCAAGAAGTTCTTAACTGTTAGTTTAAGATAATAATGGCTCAAAGAGAACTCTTAATTTTACTGTTAAGTCTGAGAGCTCTTTACTCTTTCTTTTCTATATATCTGTGAATAATTCCATCATCCTCCTCAGATACAAAATCTAAGACTTATCTCAAGTGGTAGCTCCGCTTACTTACAGCCAGGATATATCTCCACCTTGCAGACTCTTTCAGAAAACCTTTTAAGAGACACAGCCTTTGACATTCAAATACACAATTGTGCATTCCCCAGATTCTGAACCTGTCTTCATTGGTACACCATCCATTTCTCCATCCTTTATAAATGTTGTTTCACCTGATTATTCACTTCTCTATAATATAACACTCTTCTCTATAATAAGCAAAGAGATATTAACATAATCGTATGCACCTTACACTAGGGAAGGAAGAGTCCCAACAGTCCTTTTTCACATATCTCAAAAGTTTCTTTTACTAAAGTCCATATATCAATTTGACAGAAGAGCAAGATGCAGCAAAAATGGTCTTGAAACAGATTTTTTCTTCTTTCTTTTTTTTTTTTTTTAAGCTTTAGTAATCAATCCATAAAATCCTAAAATACTGTGGAGGGGAAGGGTCCCTGAGAAAACTCTCTGAAAAGATGTTCAACATAAAATCTATCACTCCTGTTACAGGCAATCAGAATGTTTATAGTCTTCCTTTAAGTACAACTTCATTCCTCTACTTAGAACATAAAGTGAAAAGTACAGATTGAAAGTACTGCTGGAATGTGATTGACTGGCTTCCTAAAATATGCAATTTAAATACTTGGGCACCTGATGGCATTCATGAGAATTCAAACTAACTTTAAGAATTTAGTGAACTTTTTCCCACTCAGATCACCAGAAGTGTTATTCCTTCCTTGCTTTTTTCATGTATAAATTTGAAGCAATCACATTTCCAACTAGTTCTGGGAGAGCTAAATCATTTTCCAGCTTCCCAGGTTATACAGGCATAGCAAAGGACAAAGAGTATCTTCCCAAACTTGTAGTCAGACATGATCTTTGACTGCAGTCCCTATAGGTAATAGCCAAATTGTCCTCAGGAAATCCAAATTAAACTCATATCTGCTACTTAGGAACAGGTACACGATAGCATTCCTTGAAAAAACTGTAGTTTGATTTATAACCTAACTTTTCAGATAGGAAAGATATCCTTTCAAAAAATCTATACACATGTCTAGCTCCCGTGCTTCTGTAAGACTTTTCCATTCTCCAGATGACTGAGGAAGCCTCATCTTTCTTCAGTCACCTTGCTGACATTCCATCTCTTTTTCAATGTCATTGGAGGTTCATTCTTAGGCATTCTTTGGTTACTTGAGTCCTTAGAAATACAATTATGTTACTATGGCATCTGGAAATGATGGCACGTATTCGGTTGTGAGACTATTTTTACAGAACTGTGTTATCACACCTATTTTACCAACTGAGCCATGTTAAACTGAAGCATTAGATTAATCCAAATATTCAGTCTAATTATTGTCACTCAATTCTTAACCTTTCCATTAATTAAAGTAATACTTTTTTGTACTTGTATGATATACCATTTCTGTATCTGCTATTCAACACCTTTGAAGCCATCTACCTTCTTTACATCAACACACATTTTTATATAGTGTCTTGTACATGCAACGACAATAAAAGGAAATGAGATCTACCTCAGTATGCTTATTAGAAGTCTGGAGAAAATAATAATAAAAATTAAAAACAAACACACACACACACAAAACAACCCATAGAAACAAGAACATAAATCTTTTTGGCCAAAACAGAAGATAAAACAGTAAAATATTTACACTTTGAAGATGTGGTTGTGGCTGATGAAGTTACTAAATAATTATTTATAATGATTCTGGAAAATAAACATTTACTCTCAGTTGTTATCAGCTCTCTGTAATGTAGTCTTCCTTGGCAAAAAGACTGGATTCCATACTGGCTTCAGCATTACAGAAAAAAATTCTTACACAAGTTCCAGTTAACATAACTGATCGTAAATGATCAAAAAAGTACCATGTTAAACTTCTGGATCCTGGAGACATTACTTTATGACACATAAGCAATTATCCTTGTGCATGCTTTCAATTTTGCTTCATGCTACTTCCAAATATCTCAAAATTTAATAGGCAACTTATTGAGAGGGAAATTTGGAACCACAAACTGCTTTTTTTTTTTTTTGTTTTCAGGAAGTGTTTTAATGACATTAGAGGTGATATTGGGCAGGAAAGAGTCAGAGGCACAGATGGTAACTGCCAAGCACAGACCACACCATAGAATAAAAACATCTTTAGTCAAAAAAATTTCTCCCCAACTCAAAGAACTCTACAGAAATAATACTAGATCTAACACTCATATCATTTACACGAGAATTAATTCCAGCAACATAGTTAAGATGTAACTTTTAAAAAGCTTTTTATCACAAGATTGCAAGGTACAGATCCATCACACAGACAAACAACGAATATCAGTTTAAAGTAGACTTCAGTTCCAAAAACTTTTTCTCTTGATGTATTTAAATAGCATAATATAAGATTCTTGACTTTCTACCAGACATAAGTATTAGTTACCATCTGCTCGTTACAAAGAATCAGAATCATATATAAAGTATAGTAATTAAAGGCTCTTGACCAACAAGATTTTTTAAAGGATAGGAACCAGATGGAAAATTTGGGAAAATTTATCCCTAATAAATTTAAGGGTCATCTTCTCAAAAACTGTACTTAAAAGTAGTCTTCATTTTCAGCATCTAAGGGCATACAAAATCTCACTTTGCCTTGGTAAAACTTTTATCTTACTGAAAATATTAATCTGAAGGAAATTCTGTCAACACAAATGGTAAAGTCATTAATTAGAATTTTATGCCTTACTGGCTGGAATGCAGCATTTCCCATATAACACATCCTGAAAGACTAATTACAGATGGCAGATTTTACCCAGCTACAGGACTGGCTGGGTGAGAAATACAGGGCTGCCCAGTGCACTACACGGATGCTCCCGTTTATTGCCAGAGAAAAAGGCAAAAAAGGACAGTAGAAACAAAAGATGTAATCGCTTTCACCCTCCAGCTGAACCTTACTGTATTTTGTGCTGTCATTCAGCATTAGTCTACCTCATCTGTCTTGTTATAGAGCTCTTTTTTCATGCTTTTACTGTTTAAGTGAAACTATGGCTTTACTTCATGTCTAAACAATTGTGACAACTTTTAGACTGAATTATGGTGATTCACATTAGCAGTATGGAAAGCGCAATATGTTGTGCTGACCCACACCTCAGTGTTATGAACCTTATAGCTTTCTCATAGGTTTTAGATTCATTACTATCTTATGGGATTCAGAAGTGGTATAATTTGAAAAAAATAAGGTGAAGATCGACAAGGATATAAATTCCTCGTCTTCTCAAAGTGGTTGCTTACCACTGTGTCTAGGACTTGCTTATGACTCAGTAATGACTACACACAGTAATCCCTACACGTTTGCATCAAATGGATTCTTAGTGTACAGACTGATAAAAGACATAAGTGGATGTTTGTTAGAGAGAGACACTTCTCAGCAGGTCACCAGACAGGAGGGCAGTGTGACACCATACCTCATTCACTCAGAGGTAGTCATCAAATGCAGGAACTGATACTTGACCCATCAAAGTTATGTTTGTTCCCTTAAGGAAATGTCTCTTTCAGTTGGAGGGACAGCAAAACTAAGTCCTAACAAAAGCAGAAGTTAATAAGGCAAAAAGAACTGAGGGAGAATAAGTCCAAAGTCCTACCGACATTCAAGAAAGGAGATTAGTTACAAAGCTAGCACTCCTGCCAAGCAGCAGTTCTTTCCCAAAAGGAACCTGAATGGCATGTAGAAAGGATAATCCTCTATGTAATGCACACAGCCATTAAGAGACTTTTCAGTTTTAATCTTGATATGAGAAAATAAAGCATTTTTTCTTTCACTTATAGATCAGTTTTTAGAAACATTTACAAAATGCAAAATAGAGAGCATGGTAACAATATTTTTTTATTATTATTATTTTTATTTTCAACAGATTTGAGCTAGGGGTGATTGCCAGGATTTTTCATCCAGGATTACTTAGCAGATTTATAAGTGAGTACTGCGATGTGCTAACAAGTGCTTTATCTCCTTGGCACAATTTCCAGAATATCCAAAGCGCAACAAACCATTCTCTCATAAGAAAATACGTGGAGCAGCTTCAGAGCTTGCGATGATAGGGTTGAGGGATGAAGACATGTCTTTCAGTGACTATAAAACACGGCTTTTCACTGGGGAATCCAAAGCATTCCCAAGGAGCTAGTTTTAGATCTTTTTCTTGACAGATGGATAAAGATCTGCTCACTGCATCTTTATGATCATGGGTTTAATGAACATACCTAGTAGTTCTGACTGGTTAATTCTCCTGACACCATCTACATTTAAGAAACATAGTGAATCATACAAGGGACTTGACACACCAACTTGTAGCACAGATGTAGCACATCTGCCACAACAAATGTGACCTACCTAGAAAATATCAGGAAAAGGACAATTTGGGGAGACTGCATGAGGAAAAGAAGAGTGGATGACAGGCAGAAGAGGCACGGAGAATATTTTCTTACATTATGTAACATGTGAATCTGTTCATAATCATCAAAGACACAGTACATATGTGGTAGATACGGAGTGCCTGGAAAGCAGAAGGTATGGGAAGGAAAGATGAAAAGGTATGAAACAAAAGTCCATTTTGTTAAAAGAGTCAATAAAATCACTACCATTGAGTTTAATAGGCTTTGTACCAAGCAGTTTTCCAAGACAAAGGATGACTTATTTTTGTGTTTGAAATAAGGTTATATATTTGTTGGCATGTTTAACAAACTATCCGGTAGTATTGTGAATTAATTTCCACAAATCCCTAGAAAAAATGGATGACTCACACCACAAAACCCCTGCCTTTTCATATTTTATAAATGAGACAGAATTTAACTGTTATTAACATACTTGTAAGCAGCTCCTTGTATGATCACTGCATTTGTATGTGTCTGCAGAAATTGAAGGGTTTTTTTGCAGTAGCAGCAAAAGCAAGCCAATAATTTACCAATGACTGCCAATAACACTTAATCATCATTTATATACTACTACTGCTGCAATATTTCATCAACAAAAAGCGCTGTAGCTGCTTCACATGTCTGATCTTGAAGATACTAGATGTTAATTTCTGGTTTTAGATGGCAAATTCAGAAGCCCAGTAGTCACACAGTTCCACCAAGGATTTCCAGCATGATCATTGCTCAAAATCATACTCATATCAGTAACTTAAACTTCTACTATCACAGCGAAACTGCAGCCTGTATGAAGGGCAACAATCTGCTTGAGAACTAAAAGCTACAGATTGTAAGATAGCAATGAAAGGCAATTCTTACCTAAAAATACACAGAAAAGCAGCAGAGGTTTTGTGGCTTACTAGTGCAAATCCATTTCTAGATGCAATGCAACATGACAGCATGCTCCTTAAGAGCACTAAATCGAAACTGTCAGCACAAGGCTGTCCCTTAAGCTTCTCCTCAGAACCTGTTTGAAAGCCTCAACATCTACCTATGAGTAACATGGGGTTCTGTTTCCATTCAATATTTCCAGATAGAGAGGATCAGAATTTTATTTTGTCCAGGCAAAGTATGCATCGGGTAGCAAGAATTCAGAAGGCAATTAAAAAAAAAAAAAAAAAAGAGACTGCATTTATAGAGCTTTAGAAAGTGTTAAGTACTTGAAAACACAAGTCCTCATTAGAAAAACCTACTGCATCTTTTTTGTGTGTCATCACAGACTATACAGTTTATAGGTCCTAATTCAACTCCCCACAGTAAAAGCTTCCCTCAAAATTGGATTTAAAGTCTAAAAATGAACGTCAGCATTTTTGAGAGATGCAGCTCTCACACAGGCAGATCCTGTGAAACTGAGAGTCAAAACAGGAAACCAAATCCCAGGCACAATCCTGAGATATTAATTAGAACACATTTTTACAAACAGACTCCAAAATAAATCCTCTTCCTTCCTAGCACATCTCAGCATTACCTTGGTTAATGTGAAATTGTGCATACATTTTCTTGTAATAGCACTGTTAAATTATTTCTCCAAAAGAGATTGAGTGACTGAAGCAGGAAAATAAATGTATATTGTAGATTTCAGTTGTCTGCTTCCAAACCATAGGATTGTTTGCATACCCCTCTCTTCAGCCTACTACACTGCTTATAGTTTAACACATAAAACAGCAGAAAGCACAGACTGACCACAAAGTACCTGAAACTGACTTTTTTTGTTTTTCTAAATAATGAGGTTTCACCTGCGCGTAGCCAAAAGCAATCTAACTAGTGTTTCTTAAACAATTAGCATGGCAGTCTTTAATAAAGAGATTCAGTCCCGTTCTCAGAAGATAGAATTCCTATGTTTGTCCCTATTCCCCACACTTTTGAAATTGCTATTGGATCTGGATTTGGACTCCCCAGCATTACTCTTTTGCTGGGGCCACCACCAGATTTCCAGTAAATCCTTTCCTTTTGTGGCCAGCAAGCTGTTTGATTTTATTTCTGCAGCTATTCAGATAGATGATGTGAGATCTATGCAAACAAAAGGAACCGGATGATAATTTTATGAATGCAATGCAAACTCTAAGAAAGCGTCCCTGCTGTTCTGGAAAGGCTTTAATGTATTGGTGCAGGAAGATAAGGTGAGAATTGTTCCAGAGACTTTATGCAAATTTCACAAAAAAACGAAGAAAAGACCCCATGTGCAAATAGCTTCACTGATATTAACACCCATTTGCTGTTCCTTTACGGCAGATGCAATCTTCAACGAAAATGCTTCTGGTTAGCACTGAGGATCTTCTCCAAAAATTAAAATCTGCTCAAAGTAAGTGTAAATGTTTGTAAGTCCAATTCAGAACTTATAACAAACTAGGCTCCAAAACTTCTGAGTACGGATAAACATATTTTGGAACAGAAGTACAATTACGTGATTATGAAAAAAGAGATTTCTGCTTCAAAACTGTTTTATGGTACATTGTATATAAATGTTTTCTGCGTTTTTTTAAAATAGTCATGAGGACCAGATGACAAAAACGTGGGTCTCATCCCCAGTAGTATGCAAACTTATTACAGTATACCAACCTTTTACATTCTATCTGCCTGATGTACCCATAGGCACTATCTGTGGCCATTTGGTTTGGGCCATTTTTCATTTACACATTCAAAATGAGAAGCATTTCTACTGGAAATTACTGGGTTTTGCATAAAATTCTCAGCACTAACATACCTGTGCAAAAACCTGTAGCTCAGGAAAACAGGAAAACCTTGGCCCATAACATATCGATCATTTTACGAAGAAGAATATAGTTATTAAGCAGTAACAGCACTCAGTTTAACTTGGTCCCCTGACCTAGAGCGCTGTACGTTGAACCATCACCAACATTTCAGACACAGAAAGGAAAAATGGAGATCAGATTCTTGAAAAGCCTGTATCTTATTTTCCTGTATGTAATTATAATGCACGAAATTTTACACTTGTCCCAACCATTATCTCAGGAACTTCGCAATTTGGAAGCGTTTTAAATGAAGTAGGAGTTTCCTGTATCTATCCCTTTTGATTGCTCCCTCCTCTCATTTTTCCCTTGTCTCAACTAATACAGTGCTCGTATTGAGGCTTGCTGTAGCATCAGCCTGATTTCGATGCACAATCTTCCTTCTTCGGGATATAGAGGAGGACTGTTTCTCAGGGGACTGTATAGCACTGCTCTGTCCTCCTTTTGACTCACTGTGATTTTTCAAGTACGAAAGGAAGACAATTCCCCCCTTTGTGAAATTCTATGTCTTTTTATGGTTTAGCTTGTCTCTTGCTCTGAAGCCTTATTTCTAGGTCTGCGTATCTTGAGGAAAGTAGCAAGAAATATGGATTTGAACACACAGTTGGCATAAGGAAGGTATTTAATTAGTTCTTTCCCCTCCTTTTTAATCACTACAGCATTCCAGCCACTCCTTAGAGCACAAAGAAAAACAATTATCTTTAAAGAATTCCTTTTCCCCACACATTAACCACCTCGCAGAAAGGCTACAACTTAGTTTATATTAGGAAGGGGAATGAAAAAGTAACTCTTAATGAAAGATCCTTAATTTATTCCAAGAGTCTCTTTGGTCACTTCCAGACTGTATGAAAATAGAAGCGTCTATCAACAGAGCTTAATAACTGTTTGTTCCAGCTTAAATCAAGAGACATAATCAATTTGGTAATTATTTCCTGAAAAACAGTTCAAATTAGAGGGTCCAGACTAACAGTTGCATCTTCCTTCCCTTTCACATCCAGCTCCACTTACAATCTAGGAAATCCGGTGAAGCTATAGGCTCCCGGGGAGGTACAGAGAATAAAATTAGTACATTTCCCATATAAAATAAAAACTATGACTTCCTTTTATCAGACTGACTGAAAAGTAAAATCCTAACCATAAGGTTCACAAGCAAAACCACTACTGGTTCTGTGACACTCAAAAAATAATACATATCATCCACCAGGTCTACCTGAAGTGCATTCAGCAAAGTAGACAGCTGGGTAAGTATGACACTACAGTATAGTTCTGTGCCATGAGGGATGAAGGGGGTTACCTTGTGGTAAATTATGGAATTGAGGTTGTAATAAAATAAAGCAGGAAGGAAGCTGCCCACAGCAGCGTACACCAGCCTATCTCCTTCTTCAGCGTGTCCTCTTGCCTCGTCCTGTCTCTAACTGCCCGTGAAAGTTTTACAAAAACGGAGGGCAGGTGGTCAAAGCCAGCTTGACCATTTGTGTAATTTGAAAGTCACTGCAGCACAAACAATGCCTCTTTATTACACTTCCACCTGCTGAAATCATAAAATTGATGTATGTTCCCAAAAAGCCTTCATGTTTTATTTTCCTCTCCTTAAGAAATTTGGACAGTTTTAGGTTTCATCTTTTCCTTCCCAGAATACAAAGCAATGGAATGATCCTTTTCTTGAATTTCTTCACATGACTGTTCACCTTACACAAAACCTAGCAAGAAAGTTAACTCCATACCAGCTGAAACCATGACAATCATGTACCTTCATTTGTCCTATTTTTTGCATGCTATTATCAGTACGCATCATATGCAGCTGCAAGTACATATATGACCATAAATGCCTGTAGAATGTCAGCGTGTTTGGCCTTTACGAGACATTCGTCATCCCATCACATTTGATATATGCAGGCTGTCTCTATAACAGCATTGTATATTGCATAGGAATGACGACTGACTACTGAGCAAGAGGTTGGGCTACACAACACAGCTCTTAACGTTCGTATCTGCTACACATTTTAACAGAGCTGAAACCATGATGAAATTAACTGCAAGCATCCGGGCTCGAACTTAACCACAGGTACACTGACATCTGGCTATTGTTATTTAGAGACTTTCTGTACCCTGAACTTATGGACTGATTGGTTTGTTAAATAAAATAATCAACATATATTTTGACAGAACTCAAACTCATGTTAACACACTAAGCATACAAAAAAAAAAAAAATCTTTGCATGAAAAGAGAGTTGACATCATTTGTCAGTTTAAACATTTTCTGGCAATAGCTCAGCTTGTTAACAGGCAATGAGAGACTGCTCTATTAAGCTCAGGGTAATGCTACAATGGTTTCATACAAGACGACAGCAATTTTCCTTACCACCAAGTGAGGCTGCCTGTTGAGAAAGGCCATGGCACACTGCAGGTCTTTGCTATTCATAGGTATTGATTGTAATGAGGAAGACATTTTATTGTTATCCAGCGTTATACTGAGTTATGTGAACAGCTATCTTTTTATTAAGAGCTAGGAGTCACATAAAAATTACTTAGACTACTGCTTAGTTTAATAGCATTTCCTTTTAATTTTAACTGAAGCCATGTTCCATACAAATAATAAAACAGATTACGTAATCCTTTGTTTTTAATTTAAAACCAGCCTTTGAAAAGGAGAGGCTTTAATAAATGCTACCTTTTAGAATTTACCCCACTATCACTTCCATCAATAAAGTGTTTTTCCTGATCACAACTAGATTAATTTTTGGTGCTAAGTGAAATTCTGAATTCCTGACAGTAACCCAAGTATGTGGGAACCTGACCTCGGTAAATATTGCAAGAAAATCTTAATGAGGCATAAAAGAATAAGAAAGAACAACTGAAAAGAGTGTCCACCAACAGAGAGGGAAATGTAAACCTGGTTAGTGTCCAGAGGAGAAGAGAAAATAACAGCCTCGGCTCTTTGCACTCAGTCTGCATTCTGCAGACTTAGACATCATGCTGTACAGTAGTATTTTTTATTTGGGTATCACTGTTGCCAGTCTAACATAAATCTCTGTTGGAGGGATGTTTAAACTCCCCAGTTTAAATATCCTGCTAGCCAAAACCTGGTAAATGCAAGACATGGGAACAAGTTTTATTCTATTTCATACAGCAGTTACAGTTTAATGCCCAGATAATCCTCCCTGCTAGAGGTGGGAGATCTCTGGTGAAAGCAAACATCTGAAAGAAGTCCCTGGTGGAACTCCTTCATAGCCAGCCTGTTGAAAGACCTCGAATGCTAGCTGTCCTAACTGATGGCGTGGCTGCAGCTTTGCCCTCTCCCATACATAGAAGATCTGAAAGAGATCTCTGCTTTAACATCACATTCTTCTAGTAATTTCCTACTTCCAGATATTATAAAGTAAGCATGCAATGAATTCTGGTCTAGTTTGTTTGACCTTGGCGTACACATTTCTGAGAACTTGTCAGGAGTGCTTTCATCCTTTACATCCTGCGTCCTCCTTCTACCACAGTGCAGATTTCTGGCCCACAGGAAGGACTCCACCAAGCCCACAATGAAAAGAAACCCTTTTCCAGAGAAAGCTACAACATCCACAGGAGGAGAGAACTATGCTAAAAGACAAGCCATTCTTGGCCACTAAATCATGATGCCTGTTTATTTGCATGTTTAATAAAAAGTAACCTGTTTGAATAAATACCTTTGTATGATATCAAAGGACTGTGTTGGATTGTTCGAGTGCTGCTGCAGCTTCACTTCAGCCAAATTCCATTTAAAAGAATCGGATCAGTGTAAGACTGTTGTAAAGAGAACATGAAAGAGGCCCAGCAATATACATAGACTAACAAATTTCATAGTCAACCTCAGCCTTTATTTGGCTGGATGTATACCCTATATTCTCCATTCACATGGGAGCAAGGTGACACTGCACTCAGGACTAATTGCTTAGTTTTCATTAAGTCAACAATGGGTATAAATATGCTTAGTCTTGAGATCAGTAAATAAGATTCCTCTCCACCTATATATCCTTGTATTCTCTCTTCCTTGTTCTTTGAATGTTATCTATCACTATATAGGAAAACTTTGGGAAAAGAGGTAGAGAATGTCAGAGAAGACCAGGTTTCAATACAGGGCCACAGAGTCCAGTGCCTCAAATCATAGAATCATAGAATGGTTTAGACTGGAAAGGACCTTGAAGATCATCACGTTCCAACCCCCCTGCCATAGGCAGGGACACCTCCCACTAGACCAGGTTGCCCAAGGCCACCTCCAGCCTGGCCTTGACCACCTCCAGGGATGGGGCCTCAACAACCTCTCTGGGCAACCTGTTCCAGTGCCTTACCACCCTCAAAGTGAAAAATTTCTTCCTAATGTTTAATCTAAACCTGCCCTCTTCCAGTTTATAGCCATTCCCCCTCATCCTATCACTACATTCCCTGGTAAAAAGTCCTTCCCCAGCTCTCCTGTAGGCCCCCTTTAGGTACTGGAAGGCCACAGTAAGATCCCCCCAGAGCCCTCTCTTCTCCAGGCTGAACAGCCCCAACTCTCTCAGCCTCTCCTCATAGGAGAGGTGCTCCAGCCCTCAGATCATCCTCGTGGCCTGCTGGCCACACTTCTTTTGATGCAGCCCAGGATACGGTTGGCCTTCTGGGCTGTGTTCGAACATTGCTGGCTCACTTTGAGCTTCTGGTCAATCAGCACACCCAGGTCCTTCTCCTCAGGGCTGCTCTCCAGCCATTCCCCGCCGAGCCTGTATTTGTGCTTGGGATTGTCCTGACCCAGATGTAGGACCTTGCACTTGGCCTTGTTGAACTTCATGAGGTTGGCCTGGGCCCACCTCTCCAGCCTGTCCAGGTCCCTCTGGATGGGAGGCTATATTATGAAATCTGAAATATCTAAGTTTGAAGCTTAATGACCTGAAGTTCCCTCTAGAGCCAATAAAGACACCCTTCCTCAGAGCAGTGCAGGTCTTAACACTTGTCTAATGGTAGAGGGCTCTTAGCCAACTACTCTTCCAGCTCCAGTGCCTCAAGCAGGTGCCTAAAGTAAAGTAAAGTCTGGCCTGTGTTGCCAACAATTATGAGCTCATGTGTCTTGATGCATATAGGTTTTGTAGCAAAATTAGATATTTAAATATTAATTCATATACACAAAGGAGAAACAGTATTTTCCCATGTTTAAAGAACAAGACCAGGAGCCACAATTCCTGAAAGCTAAATCTTGATTTACCATTCATTTTGGGTCTTCCTTTTTTCCCTCGCTGCAAAGATAACTTAGTTCCAGCCTTCATCAACCAGGTTCTATGTACATTTAACCATGTGGCCTCTTGGACAGGATCACGTGTTTTCATTTCCAACCCCAAACATCTATACTCCAGGAGAGCAGCAGCTGTCCCTACCCAGCTCCTACTCCATTGCTGCCTGGAGCATGGCTGGGATAAAGGGCAGTTTCTCTAGAAGTCCCGTGTTCTTAATGCACAGGCTCCTTTGGTGAAAAGACTTTACAAATATCCCCAGTGATACAAAAGAAGTTCCTCCAGGTTAGCATATACCACAGCCCGTAGAACTAAACCCCCTCAGTGGTATCTTCTAGCACGTACACCTTCAGCATTATTAGCACTAGAAAATTGTTGACATGCAGCAGCTTTTCTTCCTGCGGTGTTATTTCTATTGAATAACACATGCTTGCACAATTGCTTTAATTTGAATCTATGGAAATACATGCTGTATAGCATAGGGCAGATCAACCTCTGGTTTTTAATAAATGATCACACTGACAATTAAAATTCTCGGTGACAGGCGAATTACTGTTAAAATCTATGATTGATTTCTAGCAGAAAGATCTGGAGCAGCAGGGAGTAGAGCAGCTAGCAGAAAACTTTAATAAAAATCAAGGTAATAAACCTTTTGCAAATATCAATTTTAATTATTTTTTAAATTACCTTTTCCTCTTCCATCTCTTTCATATGGCCCAATCATGTGAAAAGTTAATCATATTTTATAATAAAAAACATTTACTGTTCTTTTTTTTCATCATCTTTAGTGGAGTTTTTCAACAATATGAGCTATTACACTAAAATGGAAATTTCTTCAGCCATCAGAGCACACAGCTGTTTTATAGTTAGACTGTTTCACTTCAGTAGAGTTTTTTTTACACAAGTACTGCAGCTTCCAGAGCACAATTTTGCTACAAGGTTTTGATTTCTAAAATCTTGTATTTAATTTTTAATAATATCTGCACAATGACTGGCCAATCTCTTTGCTCTGATAGGCCTCTTTACTCACAATTTTTGAACTATCTGCAAACAATAAAAGAACTAAATCAGTTTCAAAGTCCTTACAGTTAAAGCAGAGAAGTTTCCAAAACATGCATAAAGAAGTTGTGGAAATGAAGTGCACTGCAAAAAGGCAGCCATAAAGTAAGGCCTCCTTCAAGTTCTCAGAAGACCAATGACACAGAACATTTATTTTCATCTCATACTTCTCCTCTCCCACAGGTTGAAAGGGATTTTGTCAAGAAAAAGCTTTCAAGGTACTTTTGTGTGAGCTAAGAGATACAGAGCACTGCATCTTCATTCTTAGAGGTGAAAGATGTAGCAAATTTTTAGAAGTGATTTGTTTAATGGAAGAAAAAGTGCCACAAGGGCCACTAAAAAGTGGAACACAGCAGGGAAACATAAAAACCTCTGGGTGCTTACCATTTTAAGTTTCGTTCATCCCTCTTTGTTTCCAAAAGTGCTTTTTACTTGCACTGTAATGATCTTTAAATGGTTGGTAATGAAGAATAATGAACTCTGTGACAACTGGAATCGGTCAGCTTTAACTTGTGACTCGCTATGAACAGACTGCATATTAAACAGTATATCACAGTCGGGTATTTAATTCCAGCTCCTCTTATTTATTTGCCGAGAGTATGTCCTGATCTTCTTCAAGTTTTACTGCCATCAGTATGACCGCTGTAGTTTAACTCCAGAAGAGACTGACCTGCTTAGATGCAGATAAAGGAGTAACTCCAAACAATTGCTTTACGATAGCTCTGACCTTTGCACGGGATTAGAGAAATCACTGAGTGGTCTGATATTCTACACCATTTCTTTTCCACAACAAATAATTTTTTTTCTAGATGGGATGTGAATTGAGGAAAGGTGTATCTTCAATACATATTAAATACATGTGTGCATGAGACCACACAGATGTAGACCAGTCTCTTGTGAAGACAGATTTACCAAAATATCCAGATAGTGACTTAGCATTCCCCAACTAATGCATTTTAAATTCTGACCCTCGGTTCAGCTGGTTTGACTTTCAGAGCTACATATTTTCTTAGCAGCAGCTGAGGATCATGGGTTATAGCCCCTTTCCTGACACATGACCAAGGCTGCAGCATAGGTGCAGTACGGGAGCCGTTAGCACTGATGCCTATAACTGAGTGTGTGCCACCCACAGCATATATGGGCTGCTGAGGGACCCTATATGTAAGAAGGCATCCAGTGGAGTGCCACAGCCAGCACAATTCAGCTGGACCACAGCATCCTCCCTCCCCATCTCAGGCAGCTGGCAGGAATTCGACATGCCTGCTTTGGTGGACTAAATGAAGTATCTTCGCCGACCTCAAAAACTGATGCTCACAGCCCTACGCAACACACTCAGGAGTGCAGAAAAAAACAACTTGGATTGCATGAGGGAGAAAACTTGCTATTTACATGATGAGTTTATCAGAACTGATGTTTTTTCTAGTAAAAGCTGTTGTACATATGAGCTCAATTTGATGCTGCATTGTTTAGTGGCAGACAGAGATAATACAAAACATAATGCAATTTACCGCTTCATTTCTTCATAAAGTCTACCCAGAAACATTTACTGCTCCATGTTACAGTAGAGAAGTTTAGCAAAATGAGTAAAGTAGGGAGTCTGCAAAACTATAAATAATGTTCTATGCTTTCCTAAATATTTCACACTCTAGTGAAATAACATAAGATATTTTCTTTTTAATGCTGTATCTGACCTGAATTGTCTAAAATTTCTAAACTTCAGTTAGTCACCCTGGACTAGACTTGTATTTATTGTTTTTTCTTTTGTCAAAATGGACAGTTCAGTCTGTTCTGCCTGTGGACTTTGACAACAGAAAAACTTGAGGAAGTGTAATTTTCAGCTTCTGATTCTGTTTGCAATTACAATATTCCAAATGCTGAATTTTGCTCATTTCTTCTCAGTTCTCAATCACAAAGAATACGATTAAAACCAAGAGATTTTAAAACAAAATAATGACAGTGCTGTATGGTTTTAGTCTACTTTCTGACTTTTTCACTTACAAAAGCAGGATTCTGTTACTTCAGCCCAAAACCATAGAATACCACACATATTCTCACTCTCACACAAACTGTAGATCTCCCTTCAGACAATGGAGAGAGAGAACACAGAACCTCTCTGGCTTCTGGGTAAAACGGTTGATAACCTCTTCTGTTTACTTCTCTAGCACCCTCCAACAAACCCCTTAATCACTTGCCAGGCATGAATTTTGGGATTTTTTTTTTTTCCCCTTTTCAACATCAGTTCTTGAAAACTCATTTCTCTTTCAATACCCTGTTAGAAAGGGTAGTTACTTTAACTGTTTCAATTAATATGCATTTTGGGACACCAGCTTGTGCCTCTGCAGAGTACAGCACTGTGACAAACAGCAGATCCAAGTCAGATCCAGTCAACGTTAGCTACCTTTGGTCTGCATTCTGCTCCATAGTGTGTATCTACCTTTAGCTATTCTTATAAAAATGGATCGAATTCAGACAAAAGCATACATTTTCCAATTCAGTAGAGATTGTAAAAGACAGAAGATGAATGATAACCTCAGAGTCAAAGGTGTCACTTCCCAGGAAGACCTCAAAATGCACTTAAGATTTTCCAAAACAGAAACTGAGAACATATTTTTAGGAAGAATTAAATTTGGGCAGTCCAAAAGATGTTAGTTTCAAAAAAGTTGTGAGAAAGAGATAGTAACAACAAGGAGGTAGCCAGAAAACCAATCTGTAACCACAAAGATAACCACTTGCAGCTACTATCGCCATTGTTCCTTTTGATTTCAGATGATCTGAATCTACTGCCCATTGACAAGTGCTCAGTACGAAAGAAGTTGGTCATGAAGCAAACCCACAATTTTAATTGTTCAAAAATCTACACTGAAGTTATGCAGCTTAGTTCCAAGAAAAAGTTATTAAAAACAAAACAACAGTCAAAAGCCAGTGGTCGATACTTTATCCAAAATGTAGGCAATTTAGCAG
>NW_009646636.1:345993-420411 GCF_000708025.1 Charadrius vociferus
CACTGACTTAAATAGGTCTACATTACTTGATTCAGAGACTTCAATGAAGTTCACAAGCAAATAAAAAAAAAGATGCTACGTGCAGTTTCCGTTTTGTGCAATAAGGATGCAGAACCATCCCCAGACCTAAATCATATGCTCACACATAACATACTTCTGTAGCTCTGCAGCTACCTCAAAACCAAGTCATCTTCAGTGTGTGATGCTCCCAAGTTCAAAGTTCATGTAGGAACATTTCAAAATCATGGTCAATTAAGACTGAAATCTTTTAAGTGCTTCATCCACCTTAATCCCAAATGAGTTCCTCATGATTAGTGTTATTAAAACAAATTTCAAAGGAATTGGTAATGATAAAGTTGTTGTTGTAGAGCATTACTATTCTTCTGTATTTGTGTGGGTTTTGCCTGCTGTACCTTTGAAACCTCTTCTCAGATTGACCTGAAAGTCACATTACTTTGTATGCAATATGAAGTAGTGAAATAAATACCCTGCAATACAAAGTATGATATACAAAATATAAGATTACTGCTGACTGCACAGTTGCTGTATTAAGACCGGGATGTTATCTAGGTGAAGTAGCTGAGGTCCAATGCTTTACATATTTTCAGGTGACAGTGATCCAGCCTGGCTTAAATGAGGTGTGATACCTAGATGTCTAAAATTAGGTGAGGTAAATCCAGGCCCCGGAGTCTAACCTGAATGTCACTAACCTGACAAAATTCTTCTTGACTTCCGCGGTGAGCTTCTTGTTTCCCTTCCTGGTCCTCTGCATAGCCTGCTCAAAGATTTAAAAATGTTAAACTATCTGTGCGTACATATGTTCTGGAATAGGAAAGTAAGAGGCAAATGTCTTGACTCAGCTTTCATTTTTTTTCCCCCGCGAGCTTCGAACCTGGAGCACTTAGAGCCACATGCTTTGTTTGAAATAAAGTATTTGGAACTTCATTGCCTTTGTTCTCCTCTTAAAGAACACGGTGGTATATAACTAACAAATACGATCTGGAGATAATGCCTCTTTTCTAAATTTATCATTAGGGCCTTTGTATTTTGAGCAGAGATTGCAGAATTCTTAGTTTGAAAGTTTTCTTAGTTTACTCGTCTTACAGTAAGGCTAGCTTAGCTTCAATAAGATTCAAGAGCACCAATAAATTGTGTAATTTTATTTGACGCACATTTTTCAGTCTAGATGACCTTAATATATAATCCTTACTCTCCCTTTTGTATTTTATATGAGACATCTCTTGGAAATACACTTTGTTAACCTATGGTGAAGATGGCTATACTATGAAAATCACAAAAAAAAAAGCAAAAAAAAATACCTATATAGAAATTGAAAAATTGAGGCAACATTAATAAGAATGTAAACAATAAAGAGTGTACAGTAACCATACCTACAAAATTAGCATTTTAACAACATTAATACTGATTCCTTTCCAATGGGTTTGTAACTCATAGAGAAGATCATTACAGTCTTTTACTAATGGTGGAAATCCATGCCGTAAAATTTGGGGTTGCATCCACTAGAGACAGTTTCTAGAGCACCTGTAAGGATTTGATAAAAATACTGGGCCTGTAACATTTCTCAGGAATATATTCTAGAAAACTCTTGGCTAAAAACACTATAAAAGCTGTATGATTTTTTTTATTAGTTACCAAAAATAGTATTATCTCGAAACTCATGACCATGGACCACAAACCAGGCACAATTGTTCCAGAGGACCATGTGAAAAATTGTAATTATTATCTAGAAATCAAGAAGTTATGAAGGTACTGGATTTTAAGTTTTGGAAAGAGGCAAAATATGTTTTCCTAAAATTCAAAAGTGTAAGCTTTACCTTTCTTACTAGCAACAAATTTGTAAAGAGATCAAAGTTAAGGATATCGGAAGATCTATATGAAATTTGCACATAGCTACCTTCATAATGACGTACTGTAAAAGTGTCTGATTTACATTATTTGAAATGTTTCTTAAAAAAAAAAAGAGAGCAATAATTATTATTACAATAATGGAAATAACATCAATGACCACAAAGGACAAAACCAGGCTATCTAAGGTTCAATTCTAAACATGTTTCTCCTTGTATTTGTATCAGGATTTTTTTTTACCTATAATAAGAACTTGCCTTTGTCATCATAGAATTGTGTTGTTTGGTAGGTTTTTTTAACTTATCAGTTTTTGAGTTCTCACCCTGCTTGCTGATTCAGCTCTTCCTCCCCTCCCACCCGTTTTGGCGGAAATTTTATTAGACTAGCCTTTTTCCGTTGTCCATGTCATTACTAAAAATGTGCAATAGTACAAGATTGAAGACAGATTCCTACAGAATACACATCAGCTTGACAGGGAGCAATACACTCTGAATAGTTTCCCTACTAATTACACACTCATGTAATAGTAGTGTGATTTCTTTTTTTTTTTTTTTTATACTTAAGAAAATATAATGTGAGATAACGTCAGAAGATTTATTTGTCAAGACAGATGACATCTCCTGGTTCTTCCTCTTCTCAAGAACTGTTATTCTGTCACAAAGGGATATTAGACTGGTATTACACAATTTGTCCTTGGTAAATTCATATTGGCTATTTCTCATCTCCTCGCTGTTCTGCATGTGCTTACAGTTCAGTCAATTTGATTATTTGTTCCAGGATTTTTTCTTACAAAATTTAAATTATGCTTATGGGTCTATAATTCCCCAGCTCTTTCTTCCTCTCCTTCATAAAGGCAGGCATTGAGTCAGCTCTTTCGGACTTCTCTGAAACTTCCTCCATTCTCCACAACAGAGAACTGCTAATGGAACTGGAGAATGCTCCATCTAGTTACTTAAATACTATACAATAAACTTCATTAAACCCAGCTCATTTAAAAATACCCTATTTCTCTATGCAGTCTTTCAGAAGCTCTTTTATCATTCCAATCTGACATCTTAGCCCTTTCTTAGGCTTAGTAGTTGTGTTAACTGAGCACAGTTAAGGAAAGCTGAAAAGATACTAAACATTTTTGCAGGTTTAGTACCATTTTTCTATTTCTTTCCTTCCCTGTTTGATAGCATATCAGCCTTTTTTCTTCTTGCTCTTATTAGTAATGTGTTTATAAAATGATTTTTAGTTTCCTTTTATGCCCTTTTTTACGCCATGCATAATTCTGTGTCTTGGCCTTTCCAGTTTTGTCAGCTTGCACATTAGTGCTACTTCATTTACTCTTATTTGGTAATTTGACCTAGTTTCCACTTTTTGAGTATTTTTTTTTTTCCTGGGCCTTAGGCCACTGAAGTCAAAGCTTACTTAAGGGAGCTACTTCCTAGGCTTCACAAGTATTGAGATGGTTTGTGCTTCTCCCTGAAATATGATTTCTAGGGGGAACTGCCAGTGCTTGTAAATGTTTTTCCCTTAGATTTATCTGCAATGAGATCTGACTCATCAGCCCTACTAGTTTGTTCTCTTATAATTTACTGGGTTTATTATGATCTGCACTTTCTGTTCCTTGATGTAATAAATCATTTTATGTCCTCACTAAGCAGGTTAAAGAAAGTGAGACTAAATCCCCTTTGTTTTTTCAGCCACATTTTTTCTAGGGGCTTCCTGCTAGCTGCATTCAAAGAACCACAGAGCAACTGAGGTTGGGAGGGACTTCTGGAGGCAATTAGTCCAAGCTTCTGCTCAAGACAAGGCTAATTGCAGAGCTGCATCAGATTGCTCAGGGCTTCAAGTCAGAGGACTTTTGAAAATCTCCAAGGATGAGGTTGAAGTTGATTCCACCACCTCTCTGGGCAGCTTTTTCTTATGATAAACCACATTTGCTCTAAATTATTGTTATTCCTTATACTCAGCTGAAATGTTTTGCATTGCAGTTTGTGACAGTTGCTTGTTGTCCTGTCCTTATGCACTTCTGAAAGAGTCTAACTTAATTTTCTCTATAATATCCTACAGATACGGGCAAACTGCAGTTAGACTGCCCTCAGCATTTTGTGATCCAGGCTGAACAAACCAATTTTCTCTGCTTCTCCCTGTATGTCATTCTCCAGCCAACCAACAGTCTCAACAGCCCTCCGCTGGACACTGTCCAGTTTGCCAGTACTCCTTACCGTAGGGCCCAAAATCGGACACAGTTTCCCAGATGTAGTTTGACTGGTGTCAAGCAGAGGGACGGGTCAGTCTCTGTCACCGGCAGGCTATGCACTTCCTACTGCTGCCAATGAAGGTGTTAAAACAGTATCAGCCCCAGTATCAGGCCTGAGAAACACCCCTCAGTCAGGGGTCAGGAGGACTTGGTACTGCTAATCACAGCCCTCACAGCCTGATGGTTCCGGAGATAGTCCCCCAACACTAACGTCTACCCCTCCAGTCCACGATGCCCTGATTTGGCTAATGCCAGCATGCACAGACAGCCTTGCTAAACTTAAGGTAAATGACAACCATTGCTCTCTTCTTGTACACAGAGACAGACATTTCATCATACAAGGCAATCGGGCTGATCCAATGTGATTTTTGCTGAGTAAATTCATGCTGGCTGCTCCCAATCTCTTCTTGTCTTCATGTATCTGTAAGTGGTTTCCACAGTGGCTCGCTCCATATTTTCTCCAGGGACTGAGGGGGACTGAGGGGAAACTGATTGGTGTATAGCTCCCCAGATACTCTTTCCTATTTTTTTATTTTTTTTAATGTAACATTTGCCTTTCTCTCATGGGGATGTCGTCCAGATGCTATAACCTTTCAAAAATACAGCAAACTCACAATAGGATCAGCCAGCTGCCCACCACAGATTTATGCCTGTCCAGCTCGCCTGAATAGTCTTTACCTTGATCCTGACCTATGGTGGAGAGTACCTTTCTCCAAAAGCTTTGCTCCTACACCTGATAGACCCAAGATAAGCCTTGCCAGCACAGATCCAGCACAAGGAAGGCACCGAATGCCCCAGTTTCTTCCCTGCCCCACATCACCACGCTGCCTAACTCCTTTTGCTGCAAGCACTTCCACATCTTGCTGTGTTGCTCTCCTAGCAGATGGCTCGAGTTTGCCATTAGCTGAAAATTTACGCTTTGGATAATTCAAAGAGTTGTCCATGAAACATCCTCATCCCCACAGACAGGCAGGCCACATTCATCAACTTCTAATTTTCAATGCACAGGTAACTATTAAAATTGTAAACCTAATGAAATTTTTGCTACTATTATTTGCAACTCATGGTACAAAAACCTTGTTTGAGACTAATCGAGTTCATTTCTATTATGAGAAGATCCTTCTTTATTCTTCTCGTTTTCCCTCTCTATTACAAACACTTCTAGAAAGTTCCTAGTTATCTGTTTGAATTTTTTGCTTAACTTGTTCTATATAACCTCATTTGCTTTCGAGGTAAACTAGCATATATTCTGGTGCATAATGACTGAACATTTTACATTTCTGAGTCGGTCTTAAAAGGGAAACTGGCATACTGCAAACCATCTACTGATAAGACTGCACTTTAAAAAGCTTTTAAAATTTCCTCCAGGCAACTGCATTACCTGCCAGAGGCTAGTATGTTAAAGATTCATCAGAAAAATGTTCCTGTTATGGCAAAGAGAAACTCTAGTTTTCTAACTTTCATCTGCAACCTAAAACACCAGAAAGAAGACTTTACCTCTTGAAATACCTTTGTTAAAAGATAATCTCTATGGCATATTCTCTCACATGAAGGATGTGTAGCTGAGGCACCCATACCTAAAATGCATAATTACCTTTGCTGTAAAAAGATGTTTTATTTTCTTTGTAAAACTGAATATTCAACTTTGGCACTAGAACCAGAATAAAGGGTCTATACGGCCATGATATAGTGGGATTTTTTCAGAATCACCATGTGAACTTACTTTCTTCCTCATACATATACAGTTTTAGGTATTTTGCAAGGATTTTGCCAACCACTGGAAATAAATGAGCAAAGAATTCAAGCCAAGGAGACAACGCAGGGGGGAGGGTGGACCCAGCAACTTGAAGACAGCCTGTGAAGCCGCTTAATTCTTTGTCTGACCACGCAGTCCAGTATCTCCACAGACAAAATGATTGTTGGATACCTTTGGGTACAGCAGCATTAATCCATTTTCATCAGTCACAAATCACACTTTTCCACTGCAGCTCAGAGAGTTCAAATCAGGACTGGAGCCTGCTAAGGCAGCTAGAAGTTGTCCTTTGAACTAAATCTGGTCTCCCCTTCTTTTTCATGAAGGCTTCCCCAGCACATTGTGGCGAGGTCCTCAGAATCTGCTAATTTACAACAATCTAGATGTGTTGGTTTCTGTCTGTTGTACAGGGGCTTTAAAATGTCCATAAACATTTATTTTTCAGCAGAAATGATAAAGATACTACAAACAAAATTCAGTCATCACTTAAAACATACCAAGGAACAAACATGCTTTTTCCTTCAGATGCTCCTCTCATTTCTTTTTCTGAGTTTACATGGAGGTTTAACTCTTGAATGCAAAAGAAAATTATTTGGGAAGGTAAAAATTTCTTTATGTGGATGGCAAATACTAGTGTTTGACAAAGACTTCTCAAGTTCAATAACAGGAGTTCATTTAAATGTTTAAAAGAATCCATATCCAACTTCTAAGTCCCAGCAGTATCTACCGAATCTATAGCTAGTTCATTTAATCCCAAACATAATTTAGGAACACTGCCAAGTGAGAAGGAAGTAATTTCACCAGAAGTTAACCAATGATTTCCACTGAAAAAAATGAAGGAGAAAAAAAAGGAAGATATAGTAAGCAAAGTACTTTTTTTCTTTTTTGAACTTTGTTTTTTCAAGCTTTATTCTGCTGCATAAGGCCAATGCAATAATAAAGACTAATTTCCTGTAGCAATCATCTTCAAAGGGAACCAAAATGAATGCATATATTCTGAAGCCATACTGATAAAAAAGGTTCAAACAATCCCCATTATTTCAAATAATGTTGAAAAATGATACCCAAGAAAGTGTTTTCAACTTATTTCTAGCTATCCATTTTGGATTAACATAAAATGAGTTACTTCCAAGTGTTACTACACTTGTGCAATGTATTTATATCAATATGATTACTATCTTCAGTGAAAGGTTTAATATCAACATATATGTCATTACTGGAAATGTTTCAATTTATATTAAAAAATGAAACTGTAAGATCAGCAACAACTGCCTCAACTAAATCAAATGATTCCTCCCGCAAGCCAAATATAAATGTTCTCATTTATTGAAGTTACACATCTCTTTCATAGCAAAAACTGAGCCACTCAGCTTCATACCTAAAATTATCCTTATCAACTTTACTGACTGTCTTTACGTAGGGCTTATATGTCGTTTGAAAGGATCTCTTCTGAAAGCACTTGATCCTTTATAAAGGAAAAGAAAAATTAAAACAGGAAAAGTAGAAATTTATATAAAACCAACAATTCCAGTCTTTTACTTATTATGTACAACATGTCTGTACATACTGACATTGTAGTCTAACAATATTCCAGTTAGGTTACTGTCACGTTTTGAACACGATGACTTCCCTTTACAGCTCAGGAGATAAAAATAAAAAGTGTATTTCAAATTGTTAGGCCAAATCTTTTTTATTTTGAATTAATGTGACTCTAACAAATTAACGGAATAATGTCTTTGGAAAACCTTTACTGATGTATCTTAATAAAAGGCGTAAGAAAATAAATCTGGAACAGAGGATTCTTCCTCTGTCCACTTCTGAGGGAAATAAGAGAACATGCCACATCTCCCAAACTTACTAAGGAAGACTACAGCTAGGTCTGAAGAAATCCAGTAAGAAAAGCCTGCAGGAAATTTATGTGTATTTGATACTGTGAGAAATCCAAAGTCTGGTCATACCAAAGATCTGTCTTTGAAATAAGGTCAGGGGCAAAAGGAAGAATAAGGCAATAGTCTACGGTAACATATGAAAAGCCATGATGAATAAAAGAGAGAGGTATCCAAGCACTTTTAAGTCTCCCAACACAAGACTCATACATACAACGCAGAGCTTTTGAGAGCACCCTACCCTACTGGACCATGAGACCCAGCAGCTGGAGGCCAGGCAGAAAACAAAGGTGTCTCAAACAGATCTAACATCTACATGGGGCATGCAAGTTGAGCCCCAGATAGTGCAAAACATGTTGAAAAACAACACACAAAATGCTACTCATGTTTCTTTAATGACCTGTGGGACAATGGGCAACCATAATTCTACCGAAGTTTGTCCTGGACCCAGCTTCATCCAGCGTTTGCTGTGTGGTACAGAAGAGACTTTGCTTACACCACTCACAGGGCATGGCATCACTCTGGGAAAGTTTCTAAATAATTGTGTGGACAACCAGAATGCCACGTGAACCCGGCGAGCTGAAGAAATCTACTGACGTAGGCCTAAGTGTGATACTTATAAAAAGGGGTCAAATAATAATACCAAAATGACAACAGCCTGAGAACTGAGCAATACGGTAGAAGGGGTTTGGGAGTTTATAATGGATCCCTAAATATATGTGACTCATTGCTAACTGTACATGACACCGTTGCGGGAAAAAAAGCAGTGTCATTTTGGATTTGTTAACAAACAAATATTTTATGTGAGACACTGGAACTTTCTTCTACTTTACACTAGTGGACTTTTTTCCAGAGAACTGTCAGTATTTTGGTGCAAGTTAGTCTAGACAAACTGGAGAGCCCAAATGAAAACAAGAAGATACTGAAAGACCGAAGCACATAATTTTAAAGAAGGAGAGCTGACGGAAGTCCACGAGGTGCAGCTGAAAGGAAGTGGCAGCACTAAGGCGCACAAGGAGACGCATTTGACTGGAGTAGGCAAAAGCTGGCATAGAAAACACAGCCATGTTCCTTGTGGCCATGGTGGATAAGAAAAGATTATCTTAATTTGCGGCAAAGATTTATGTCTGATCTCAGGAAAAGCTTTCAAACTTTAAAAACAGAATATACACCAGCATCTGTCACATATGCATGTACTTGATCCTGCCTTCAGTATAAGTGATGAATTGGATGATCTCTTCAAGTCAATTCAAGCTTACATTTCCATGATTTAATGATCTCAGCTTTCTAAGAAACTTATGAGTTGTGGTATGAATGTTTGATTATAAAAAATAGCTTCTACTGCAAATTATCTGCAACGCCAAATTCTAGGATACTAATTAATAGGCACCAGTAATGTGACATTCCTGAATTAGGATTGCAAAGCTTACTGTTCTATATCTGATTTCTCATCCTGTGAACCATTCAGTCTTATGTCTGGCTGGATGTATCAAAGCAGGATATCTGTTGACAAACATTGTCAGTACTGTCATCACAAACACCCAACTCAAAATTTTAAATAAAACATCACTACAAAGTTTATTATGCAAAGCTAATAAACGATGGTTACCCCACTGTTGGAGTTACGCATAATTTCTGATGTGCTTTATCTCATCTGTTCATTACTGTGATATGGAGGTTTTTTCAATGTAGAATTTCTGCAGAAGTAGCTTAAACGCTGGAACAGAATCAAATAAAAACCATACACTTTCCTATTCCAAATGCATTCCTCTAAGAACAATAAGATGGGGGATTTACATCAATACAGTTCACTGAATTTAGTGAGAGCAACAGTGGCGGTTAGTGGCATGAGGACTCCTGATGGAGGAAAATTTTTTAGGAGTTACTGGAATAACTTAGGGGCACCCTCCTTTTGACAAACCAGACTGGAATATCATAGAATCATTGAATGGTTTAGGTTGGAAGGGACCTTAAAGATCATCTAGTTCCAAACTCCCTGCCATGGGCAGGGACACCATCAACTAGACCAAGTTGCTCAAAGCCCCATCCAACCTGGCCTTGAGCACTTCCAGGGATGGGACCTCAACAACCTCTCTGGGCAACCTGTTCCAGTGTCTCGCCACCCTCACAGTAAAGAATTTCTTCCTAATATCTATTCTAAATCTACCATCCTTCAGTTTAAAACCATTACCCCTTGTCTATTGCAACAGGCCCTGCTAAAAATTGTGTCCCCATCTTTCTTACAAGCTCCCTTTAAGCACTGGAAGGCTGCTGTAAGGTCTCCCTGGAGCCTTCTCTTCTCCAACAACCCCAACTCTCTCAGCCTGTCTTCATAGGCGAGGTGCTCCAGCCTTCTGGATCAGAAAAAGGCATAAAACCTTTTGAAAGCCAAGACTTACACAGTATAGTCTAACTCAATACTAAGGTAAGTGAATGGGATTTCATAAGTGTCACTGAATGAGAGACCTGCATAATACCAGAGGATGGATGCTGACGCACCGGCAGGTTCTGCTCCCTGTCCTTCAAGTCCATTTTCAAGTCTCCTTGTAGATCAGTGTCAACTAAATAGACTCTCTTCTCCTTTTTCCTCAGGGTCGAGTATGTTTTAACTCTTCTTCTCATGTGTGATCTCAGAAGTGAAATCATAATTAAAAAAAACCCCAAACAAACGAAGCACTCTTTCTTGCCCTCCCTCGCTCGCTCGCTCTCACACACACACATACACTACTTTGAAGGGAATAAATACTATTTCTGTGCTGCCTGGACCACCCTTTTCCTCCCACTTCCCAGTGGTTGCTGCTGGCCACTGTGCCACTGCTGGGCACCGGTGCCAGCGCTACCACTGCCCCAGCTCTCCTGAGGAGCAGTCACTGGGACAGATGACACTCGTCTGCTGGTGGATGAGCATACTTCTTCTGCAATAAGCTAAGTTTAATTCTGAAATTCATTCCCATATGGAAAGGAGAGGATGTAATAGCCATTTTACTGCCCACCACCAACAGCTAATTGCACAAATATACATGCAAAGCATATATAGGCACCAGTAAAATCTGTTAGAAGATGTATGGTTTATTGCTATTTCACAAAACATTTGGAGAATTAGAGTAATAAGTATAAAACAAATGATATATATTCATCATATCAGGCAAAATTAAGGTCTGCCTTCTAACATATTTGTCATCTTCTTTGAGAAGGAAAGACTATTCATTTCAGTAAAATGGCACAAGCATTAAGGCAGCATTCATCCAACACAGCTGAACTATTCAGCTGTTAATAAAACCAACAAGCTTTTATTAATGAGATCAGATGCCCCTTTCCTTCCTTAAACCAATTTATTGTCAGGCCATATATGAAGAAGACCCACACTAGAAGCCTTCAAACAAACCAAGTGGGAAAATGCATAGCTACATGCAAACTATTATTAGGAAGCACATCTTACTGAAAACCACACTAACTCTATAAAAAATGTTAATTCTTTCACTGGTGTTGGGGGAATGGGTGAGAATGATCCCTAAGCAGGTACATTTTTCATTCACTAGCCCAGACTGCATAAAGAAAATATTATTTGTATTCTCTTCATTAATGACATAATCAAGAAAGAAAATTAAAAGTAAACATACATTTAATACTCTATAAATTTCTCCTCCATCAGAGAGTACCAGCCTTTTCATTTCAGTTCCCATACAGTTTTATGGCTGAATATTTTTATTCGTACCAAGGATTTAGGGAACTTTCTGTTAAGCAGGCGTAACTAGGTAAACAATACTGATAAGACCTGATATTTTTTATAATCTAAAATAATTGTTCAATTTGCAACTTAACCAGTGCAGTAAATGCACCCTTCTTATTCATAGTTTAGTCGCCACAAAAAAAAAAATGTTTTTAATCTTTTCATTATTATTCTGTCATCCATTTCACAGAAATATTTGGATTGTATAATGATACACTATACTTTCAAATGTGAGTAAACTTAGTCTTATGCAATATATAAAAGCACACAAAAATAAATAAAATATGTAAGAAAGAGGACCTGAATAATCTCTGAAAGCTACTTTCATATGATACTGTTTTGCATTTTACGTATTCTATGCAAATATTCCCCAAAACAATGTACAGAGCATAATACAGTTATTACAGCCAACAGAACATCGCATTAATCATATGAAACCACACTATGAGAGACCATTATTTACCTATAGACTTTCTTTTACGGTATCATAATCCTCCACTTCTATTGTAAACATAAGCTTAATAATCAGTTTTCTCTTTTACAGCTTTCTGATTGTGACTATTATGTTATTGTCTATTTCAAAATTCATGTGTAACAAAAGAATAGTTAGCTACCTTTTAGTTTTTTATCTACTTTAAAATATATGTCTTGTATGGGATTTCAAATCTGTTAGTTTCTCTGTGGTCTCTACCTTGAGCAGAAAAGTTATCTGGGATGCATTATAACTGTTTCCTGGGTTAACTGGATCCTAGATATAGGTCTGTCAAAGACCTGCAGCATCATGTCAACTTGGATAAAGCACTTAAATCTTTCTATACTTCTGCTCATTGTATTTAAAGAAGTTAAAACACGTGTAGCTACATTTTGCAACTAATTATGTGCTACAATGTATGTAACTGCCAGTTAACAGTACATAATTGTTAATGAAAATAATTGTGGCTCAGAAGATGATACATCCACCAGCAGTAAAGGCAACATGCAAATTAAAATAAAGAAATTAATAAACATACAGATAGATAAATAGAGAAATAAATGCTTGAGGATATCACAAATGAAGGGATATCTACAAGCTGTAGACATACATGACCTAAAGGTACTATCAAGGAAAACGCAATGGCCAGCGCAAGCCAACTGCCACAGTAGTTCCACAAGGTCCAGAGCCAGAAGTAGCACCGTTTTATTACCGCAGTACTGCAACTGCAACAATCTGCCTGGTGAGACCAACAATGTACAACACTTACCAGCTGGGCCACAAAACTGACCCAAGGAAGCCTTTAGATTCAAGGTAGTATGGCCACATGCTGCTACACAATGATGGATGATGCTACCAACTTGCATTGGGTCAGCTTGGCAACCACAGGCATCAGAGGGCCACCCTTCCACATTGTGGTGTGGAAAATCACTATTCTGTGATTCTGTGACTGTGAAAAGATCCTTGATGCTGCCCTAGAAAACAGTCTTAGTCTTTTCAACAAGTGGCAGGAAAATATCAGTCAATAGCGGTGCGTTTGATAAGGATCAGTATTGCAGGTCTACAGAAACCAAGCGGAGCAATCTGGGATTGTTGGACCAGATGGTCTTTTGTAGTCCCTTCCAACCTGAGCTGTTGTATGATTCTGTGATTCTAAAAAGACAAAATCAAACATAAACCATCAATGCCAGGTTTGAACTTGATACCTATGCTCCTTCCCAACCCAGAAGCCAGTCAGCTGCCAGAAGGCCAAGGAAGGTCCAAAGGAAGTAGTGAAGGAACACTCCACGTTCATTATCCCCTTTTTCCAAAAACAGATGCATGTCACAGTCTGACAAGAAAATCAATGCCTCTGTCAATACTACAACCATTTTCCTTGGCTTGGAAATACCTCCTGAAAGATGACTAGTTCAGAGTGATTCGGACAGCAAAGCAGGCCCTGCCGCAGAAGTAATGCTACTACTTTCTCTTCTTCATCACACAGGAAGACTTGTTGCTGTTCAACAAACTCCAATTAAAATATGCAGCTATTTAGGAAGAATCAAGGGACAGCAAGCCAAATCCAAGGTGCTGAGGTACAGGAGAATCCTTCCGTAACGTCCATGGCCTTTGGTTCATATCCTGTTTATCCTGGACAGCCAGGAAGGCCTGGGAGAAGCTATGCATTTCTTTTCCTGCAAATAGGCATTCTGATTATTCTTGATAGAACAGAAATAGTCTATAAATAGGATATGATTATTGATATACATGAGGATTCACCATAACTTCATGCTTACTCAGAAGACATTTTGAAAACTCCTGTTTCTGGAAACTGTTGACTCAGAACACAAAATTAAATTGAATAATTTGTTGAAGAAATTGAAAACCATTGGACCTATCTATTAAACTAAACTTACTTTAAAAACGTGACCTCTTTGGCATCTATCATCTACACATGAATGGCCTTACCAATCGGAGTAATAGCTTTCCTAAAACATGTTTTTCAGTTCATAGTCTCTGTTTGAATAGTATTATTACTACCTTCTGTAAGTATCAGATAGCATTGTGGAGTTTAATTTGTTGTACTCAATTCAAAGATTCTAATTTTAAATTATTCCATATAGAAAACAATCCTTTCTTTCAAAAAAGCATTCAAAAAGAACAGTGATTTTAAACAAAATCACAATCTGCTGATGTATCTTTTCAAATTCGAAGTTAAATATGTCATTTTCTTGGCGTATACTTGACACATGGCCTTAAGATTTCAGAAGATGCAAGTCGTATAAACTTTGCTGATTTGCTTACACTCATACTGTATTTAACTCAATATATATAAATTTGAAAGTGAGGAGCTTGTAATGTTTTACATATCCCGAAAAACAGCTTGGATCTTGGTTTAGTTCCCTAAATATACACAGTCACTTAGTAACTGGTACTTTTGTGTCACTAAAACATTTCCATTTCATTTAATAATATCTTCCTTCTGCATTCCAATCATATTTAAAATATTTTACCAAGTAGGCTTACATTTGAATTAAAATATTACAACTTTATGTTATTTTGTCATTAAATGCAGAATCTGCTCAACTCAATCAATCCTCCCATAAACAAGCTCAAAACTGATTTTCAGAAGCGTTCATCTTTAAATAGAATTTTTAGTTACGAGCAAAATATCTCCTTAAATGGTATGAAAATGTAGATTATGTATATTTGCCTCTATTTATGCAAAATATCAGTTAGCATTAATGAAGTGTTGTGTTTTTATCAGTGTAAAATGACAGGTTTGAATAGGAATTTATGTGTCTCAATGTTTGTACCACAGACATCTACCTCTAAGGAATTCATCCTGGGCACTTTTTCTAGTCATTGGAGAGAAGTAGGCATCTCATCCTAATGCTGACCAGATTAATAGTGTTTGAGAAGTATTTATTTCTTTCCATTAAATGGCATTTACTGTTACTGCCCTGTTTATCTACAATGCAGACATCTAAAATCAAGTGAGAAGAGCTCTTTTTGTGTCCCTGCTACTTTGTCACCATTACACCTTAGCCAGTGCAAGGTGAGCTTCTGGCAAAGGCAGTGTATTTCTGAAGAGCACTGTATAAACACTAACACATGGGGAATATTTTGAAAAGATAGAATTAAAAATTTAATCCACTTATCAAGCTATAAAAAGAAAAATCAGGGCTTTGGTTTACTGCTAGCGCCCAGTGGATTTTTATCCCCACTAAAAAATTGTATATTTTCTGAGGATTTTAGACTTTTTGTTGCGAACTTTACAATGTAGAACATAAAGAGGGTAACAAGAGTATTCACCAAACAACTCTTAATGCAGCCAGCAGTTTCACAGACAAAAGGGAAAAAAAAACCAAACAAACAAAACCACAAAACCCAAGAATTGCATTATCAGTTCACAAAGATCAAATCGAACAGAACAGTTGTTCTTCATTGACAAGGAGGCATAGGAATTACCTTCAACGGGACACAATTCAGACAGAACAGCAAGCAGATTAAGCAATAGTATCATGATCGTCTTCTTCCCATAGGATTTATAAAAAGGGAAAAGAGCAAGCTGTATTCCTAGTGTCCTGCAACCCTCCTTGCATCATAAGTCCTCCCAGTACGGCACCCCAGGGAAGACCAGGGATTTTCTGCAGTGCTTTTTTTTTTTTTTTTTAAAGCAAAAAGACTAAGTTACAACAATAATTAATTTCAAAATATTGTCTTTAGAGAGCTTCCTGTGCAATGTATACAGTACGCAGGAGGAAGTGTAGTGAATAAATGGGATGAAATGGCAGTTAACAAGTACACTTCTTTCTCATCGGTGCTTATAAAACATAATTAAACCAATCTTATCTTACAAAACATCATCATTGATAATGCTTCCAATTTCACTTCTGGCAGAAGTTGCCTGACTATATGCTTTTAGTATACGACAATGACCACATCACTAGATTTTATTACCCTACTTAAAATCCCTGTAACAAAAGATGAAGACAATCTTTACAAGAAGATTCAACGTTAGCGTTAAGAGCAAAATTATGTTCAAGAAGTGAGGATTATAAACAGATAACCTTGTGAAACTACTGATGGGAAAATCCTGCTTGTGTGGAAAGTAAATGACTGAAGTACCCTGTATTATCTCTGAGACTATGGAGAAAATGCCAGCTATCACTTGAGACCATAGCCTGTATCATCAGCTGGTATAAATGACAAACATACTGATGCTGAAATACTCTCCTGAAATATGTAATCAAAAATACATATTTTAAGGCACAACCAGCAAAAATGCAATAAGTGTACTCACGTTTTTTATCCCTTTACCCACATGTCCATAAACATACTGTTGTTCTCAGCAAAATAATACAGTAAAGATGATTAAAAGTGAAAACTATTCTCGTACTCAGTGTTGCATACCTATTAAAGTATCCAAAATATCAGATTTTAGACAGCTGATTAAAAAAAATCTGGATTTGTCTTATGATTTTTAATTTTTTTCTCATAAGTTATTCTCTATGTAAATACAAAGTCCTTCCACAGCCAAAGTGCATAAATATAGGAATATGTTAAAGAGACACACCTAAATGACACACCATAAATAGAGAAAATCTGTTTGTTTGGGAAAAAAAAATCGTTTGTTTATACTTCACTATGATTTATTTTAGTTTTTCTCAAGTGTCATGGAATCATTTTTCTAGGTATTCATGCCAGCACAACATCAGAAGTCATCCCAGTAGTTCCTAGATAAGATGAGTGTTTTTCATAGAATCATGGAATCATTTTTCTAAGTATTCATGCCAGCACATCAAAAGTCATCCCAGTAGTTCCTAGATAAGAACAAGGGTTTACAGTCAAAAAATCAATACAGAAAACACTTGTTATTTACAAGTTCCAAAGTATTCAAAGTTGTTGGCGACATAAAGCAATGAAGAAATAGGTCAACTATAAAGAAAATTTAGATACCTTGGTAATGTGGAATATCTAGACAGATGTGAATTTCAGAGGCTTAAATTCAAGGCTGCATCTCAAAACAGATAATGCAGATTGTACTCGTACAACAGAAGAATTTTAGTGGAATTCAGTGAAGTTGAGAAAGACTTAAAATTAAGCCTAAGTGAATAACTAAACATGTACTTCAAGTGTGATGCTGCAGCTAAGACCGCAAATACTACTTTTGGATGTACTAAGACATATTTACTACACTACTGAAATGTTACATTAATTTTGACATTCTCATTTTGGAAAGTAGCTCAACATTTGTTTCTTTTTTTTTTTAATTCAAAATAGTAAAGTTCAAGATTTTACATTCAAAAGTTTAAAGCTCTTTCAAAAGAGATCATCAATAGTAATTTTTCACTGCCACGTGGGTAACAATACTTACAGAGCGACATCATTCTCTTCCCTCAATGTGAACCTGAGTTATGAATCACACCGATACTGTAAGGCAGGGCTCAAGAGGACTTGCGTTGGGGATATCCCTTGTTCTTGAGAATCCCAGATGGTTATTATCGCTTTAATTAAGAAGTAGATTTTCAAAAATACTGTGTTTCTAAGACCCATCAATGAATAAAGGTCTGAAATGGCCTTTGCTTTCTGGGAATTCTGGCAGAGGAAAACTACAAATATTAAGAAAGAGATGAGAGACTTTCATCCATTAACAAAATCCTTTACAAATACTCTTCTTCCATAATTCCTTTTATATTTCAGCATCTGCTTTAGCATCTTATGTGAGGGTCTTTTATTGCTCTCTGATTAGAGGAGCTCCAGATTTCCCTTCCTCTTTGGAATAGCCATCAAACATACTCCTAGGGATAAGGGTACTGCCAGCACAACACAGGACAGTGCAAAGAGGAGAGTAAGTCAGCACATGTGGGATGTACATGTCACAATGATCTCCTTTTCCCTTCGATTTTCGCAAACAGTATGTCACCACTGATCTCATTCAGTCTCCCTAATCCCCCTGTCTCTTTTTGTTTAGCTCATCAAACCCTATTTACTCACATCACTTCCTCACCTCGAAAGAGGAAGGTCAAACACTAAGTAGAGATAAAAGAAAAAGAAAAAGCAGGAAAAGCAGGAAAAGGGTTAATTCTGGCCAGCACAACTATTTTCAGACAATTGCAGGCAGCAGAAAGGTAGAATGGATATTTCCTTCATCAGCAGAAAAAGGAAAGTACTGTTTCTGACTGTATCAGCTGCAGCTGGCGAGGTTTTGGTAGATGGAGGGGGCTGCAGGGGTGGCCTCTGTGGCAAGAGGCCAGGGTGGGCATCTGGCTGCTGGCCAAGGTTAACCCAGCAGTTCATGCATAGTCAAGGTCACCTGGTAGTGTCACAATCTGAACTAAAATATCCCCAAGTTTCTAAAAAATCAAAGAAAGAAGATTTAACAATGTTAACCGCAACTCGGCCCTCTTTAATAATGGGGTCAGAACATTGCCACTAGAGATGTTACAGAACAGTATAGAAGCATTATGGGAAAAGAAAGCATTACATGAAAGCAAGACGAGTGCATTAGGCACAAACTAAAAGGAAACCACTATAGTATGGTTTCCACTCTATCTCTGAATCTACTACTCCAAACAACCCTCGCCAACTTAATCACTTCTCCCTTGTACAAGAATATTTTTTCTAAACTGCCTTTATTTACATGTTCTTATTGCATTGATCTACATCGTCCATATTACTATTTTGTTATCCATCACAATGACAAAATGCCACTCTGATTTTCTCAATGATACAGAATCTTAGTACTGACAGTGAGATATGCTCAGTTCCTCACTGACATATATTTAGGTGTCTAAATATGAACAAGTTCCTATCGTTGTAAACAGAGAGTTACATATAGAATTGATTACTTCAAAACAGGCACATAAAGTCATCTGAGAAGCTGTAAGGTACCCATAACAAGCACACGGAGACAATGCAACACAGACACAACACAGGCTCTATGGAAGACCTGTGAACTTCATCGGTATTTGGTAGTTTCCCATCAGTGGGATGCACTATACCACCTCAAAGGGCACTCAGAAAACAAATTCTGCCTCTCACGTTCTTGAAGACACAGGGGAGAATCTGGCTCCACTGCTCCAATCTCCATCTGGGCCTGGGTCACATTCACCAGCCCTACGTGCCTGCCTCAGATATGCCGGCACACGTCAAATAGCATTAGACACATAAACTGAGTTAACCAATTCCAATTCCACCCTTACTCACAAAGATCACTTGCAGACACCTCTATTTAGGTGACAATAACTGGAAGCCTCAGGCTTCCACTATGGTCTTAACACATCATCCATGACACTGACAACCTCCTTCAACCAATTCCCCACTATTCAATACATAAGCACTTAACACTGTGAATGAAAGATGGAGCACCAACAGGGCACGTGTTAGAAACTCAAATACTTGGCACATAACACAAGTAATTCCAGTGCTACTTAGGTGTACTATTGTACAATTATTACTGTTCCCAGTAGCTTCTGGGTGATTCAGGAGGGCAGTATTGGAATATTTTGTGGCATACCTGCAAATGTGTTTCATAATTTCGTAATTCAAATTTCACCAGTGAAACAGAATAGATGCAGCTATCCTACCAGCACAACTCATAGCATCTGAGTAACTGAAAAACTGGCAGCACCTAGAATGGCAGCTGAAAACCCGCTGAGAACCAGTAAACCCAACACATCTGAGATTCCTGAACACTGACGGCAGTGTGAAAACATTATTGGAAGTACTGCATGGATGAGTAACAAATCAATACAAGAATACTTGACAGAAACTTCGCAAATGGAAAGAAATTTGTTGATTGTATCATTGTCTCTGAATTACGTTTGCAACTCTGCTCATAACAGAAACATTCTGAGAGACACAAACTGTAGTACCAAAGGGAGCAGGGATGAAAGATGGAAAGATGAATCCTTCCTACAGAAAGATGTAGATCCTTTTTATTACAGGCATACGTATTTATTATTTGTCTCCTCAATACTGTTCAAGGTGTACCACACCGCTATGAATTTACTGATTTTAGCTGGCACAGGCACTTAGTAATGGAAGTAATGACCCCAATACATATTTGGAGAGTAAGTCACACTTTTTAAGCCAGCTACTTCATGTTACTAATGTCAAAGATACATTCTTCAGGGGTCAGTATGTTTAAGTTCAATGTTACTGTTGATGTTTAATTAACTAAGAATGATACCAATCTGACCACTATTCTCAGTTTTATTACTTTTCAAAACTTTAACAGGTTAATAAAAAAGTAACATATATTATTTAGTTGTGTTATAACTGTTCATAGATTTAATTCAGACCCTGTAGAAAGTAGAGAGTTGAGAAACTAGAGAGTTTCTAAAAGTAGAGAACTCAGGTTGATAATGGTAATTTTCCATCTTTTACATCATCTTTATTAGAGAGTTTCTAAAAGTAGAGAACTCAGGTTGATAATGGTAATTTTCCATCTTTTACATCATCTTTATGTACCTCCACATGAAAAAGTGAACTTTTAAAATATTTCTATGGGTGACATATATATATTTTGCCTGAAAATTAAGGAAACAGATGGAGAATATTGGCCCACTGTTAATCAGGAGAGATGAATTAGTCACCAACAATGCTGAAAAGGCAGAGATTCTCAACACTTTCTTCGCCTCTGTCTTTACCAGCACTGTTGGGCCCCAGGCCTTGGGAACAACAATCCAGGTTGACACAAACACAAACCCACCGCCAGTGAAGGCGGTGTTGGTATGTGAACTATTGCAGGAGCTTCGCCCCTACAAACCGATGGCCCTGCTGCTACCCACCCGAGGGTGGTAAGAGAGCTGGCTGATGTCATTGTGAGGCTGCTCTCCATAACCTTTGAGAAGTCACGGAGTTGAGGGGATGTCCCAGAAGACCGGAGAAGGCTAATGTCACCCCCATCTACAAGAAGGGCTTAAAGAAGGATCCAGGAAATGATAGGTCCATCAGTCTTACTTTGTTTCTTTAGGCAAAGAAAAAGTACTATAACCTTAATACTTTTACCTTCTTTTTTTTTATTATTTTTATCTTAAATAAAGCCGAAGACATGCAGACTACCATGTCAAAAAAAGACATTTCACTGCAAACATTCTGAAAGACAAACAGAACTCAGGATGTCAGGACTCAAGCTCCAGCCTGCAAAGCAATGCAACATCTGCCTAATTTTAACCCTTTGCTTTGGCTCCACTTGCTCCAAACAAAGACACGCATATATGCATTGTTGCAAAGAACTGGACCAAAGCACATAGTTAAAAAATAATATGTTAATCATAGATTACAAAGCCATAAAGATCTCCCTGATCCTCTAATCTGACCTGCTGCATAATAAAGGACAGAGGATTACCCTGACTTCATTCTAGTTTGAGCTATGTGCTTCCAAGTGCTTTTTCAGGGCTTGGAAATACTTCCTGAAGCTGAAATTGTTGGGAAGATATTTAAGAAGATAGGCTGTGTTTCCTCCTAAGTACACAGCAGCCACTTGTAAAAAGAAGCTTTAAAAAGGAAAATAGTATCATTAGTATCAGTAAGAACAAACTAATGATGGCTCATTGTGTCTCTCTTTGATGTTTGTATTTGTAGAACTTTTCCGTATGAGACGCTATATATAGCAAGGTTTACATGCTGATCAACATTTATAGATTGTCCAAACACTCATATTTAATTTTTCAGACAGCAGCAGAGGTTTATTGATGACCTTGACTTATTCTGGTAATACTGGTTTTAAAATAGTATTATTCAAAGGATATATAGGGCTTTCCTAGTTCTACAAAAGAAGCTCGCTCTTCATCAAGAGAGCCAAATTATGCTGATAGTCAATGCAAGGGTACTAGGATGTTGTCAGTCCTGATGAGCCCACTGCACTTGTATTATGCATAGCCATCATGAATGAAATGGGAAGTCTTCTCCAAAGAGCTGCTAATCTTCATCCTGGTCCTGTGGGGAAGACGGCCCAACATAGGCGGGATAAGGAGCTCCAGTCCTCTCACCCCACCAGCAGTAATTTTTGCTTTGGTAATACACAAAGGCTGAATTATACCAAACATACTTATAAATTAAGCACATGTATTGTTTATTCTCTGTGGAAAGCAATAGGGGGACAGAAATCAACTATTATAAATTGCTTTAGCTTTAGTTAAAAAACTGTATGCATACCAAGATGGATATTCTGCTAATCATAACGGTCTACAAATTTGTAAATTAGGGTGAGAGTTACTCAGCTGACTAAAGGTGATTAATTTCACTGCCTGCACAGGAACCTTGCGCCATCTGAGGTTTTACAACCCATCCAAACCACTTCCATGGGCCTGGCAGATAGGACATCTGTAACTTTCTGAAGTAGCACCTGTAAACCATCAGTGCACCTCAAGTGAGACCATTAACAGCCAACTAAATCCTATTCAATGTGTTAACTTCAATGTGGGCTGAACACTGCTCCTGGCCACGTCGACTGGTTTGCCTAGAACTATGTTGCCTCTACAGGGGGGCTGGACTCCTGGTTCACACTTAGATATTTAGATGTTTATTCTGAAGATGAATCCAATCGTTACTGAATTTTCAATCCTGTGCTAGGAGGCAGGCTAGAAAACTGAACTCCTCCTGGCAAATGAAAACGCACATGTGCACAAGTCTGTGCAGAATGGGGTTCTTGGGGAGTGCCGTTTGTACAAGGGTCCTACACAGGCTCGGTGCATACACTAAAATATTGGGAATTTGTAGATGATAGTAATCCTTAAAACAATTGAGAGCTCTCTACTTATACTCACTACACTTATATTCCAGACGCTAGCAGGTGCTTTCCAGGCCCACTGTCAGGTTCTGCAGGAAAGAACGGGCAGTATTGGAAAACTCAGTGTCTTCAAACACTTTGTGAGCCCTCTAGTGGGCTTCAGTATCTTCCATATGCCAAAGCCATCCCAACCTTATCAGACCAGCCGGCAAGACATCATCTTGGCCCTGCATTTTGGTGCACCATCTTGCTAAGAGTGATGGCTTGAAATCCTGTGCAAAAAGTCCAACGTCCATTTCAACAAGTGTGTTTCTTAGCAGTTGGGAAAAAGGCAAAGCTGCAACTTTAAGCAATCCAAGAAAATCAGTGTTTAATTTATTTTTATATAACCAATCCAAACAAGGATTTTTTTAGAGGTTCAATTCCTTCTGTAGAGATCACAGTGATTGAAACTATGAAAGGAAGGTTTTTAATTTTCCTCCACTTACTTCATGTAACAGTTGTGTTCTCAGCCTTATATCAAACCAACAAAGATATTGGTAGATCACTGCCTAAGAGCATTAACCATAACCAATAACTACTGTTATTGTAGTACACAATGAAAGTAATTGAACTTGCAGTTATAGGTTTTTTTGTTGTTCTGGGGGAAGGGGGGGGGGGTGGTTTTTTTTTTTGTCAATTTGTTTGTTTATTTTGGAAACTAAGACACAAATCATGAAGCAGTGAAAGTTAATGGGAGGAAAAAAGGAAAAAAATATCAGAAGTGTGTTTATTTACCTTGGTACCACTCCAGGTAATATAATCCCCCCCTCCCCCAATGTCATTTCCTCTTAATCATGTTATAAAATCTGTTTTGTGTTGTTCAGGTCAAATTGAGTCTGAGGTAAAAATAAGTAGAACGGTCAGCAAGGGATGGACCAGTGCAGTGGGTTGATTAGAGTAATTGGTTCTTAAAGAATGCAGTCTAAATTCCTGGAAAATCAGTACAATCTCCAAGAACAGTTGGCTTTCATATAACTGAATAGAAAATATCACAAATTATAAATATAGGGCATCAGTCTTGACACTAGATTTCCTGCATTTTACTTGTTCACCTTTCACAGATAACATTATTTAAAACAATAACACCTATAGAATATAAGGTTTGAAAACTTTTGAAAAAATATTTTTTCAGAGTTGTCATTTATTCTTAAAAAAGTAATATTTGTACACACTTACCAAAGAGGATTGGGAATCTTTCCAGCTTTTTTGCTTAAATTGCACACAAAAAAGTACTATTTAATTACATGTTTAAAATACCTCGTCAGTTTGAGTAAATGCAGTAAATCAAATGTAAGAAAAAAAAAGTTTCATTGTACAATAATATAGTAATACAATTTCTACAAGTAGTATTATTTATGCAAAAAAAAACCCCAAATTTAGCCAAATTTAGCATAAAATTAAGAGTTAATTTTTAGCAACTACGCTATGCCTATATAAAAATACTCACAGTAACCTGATGAAACTAAATTCATGATGGTATGCCACAAAATAACTAATTTAAAATTTTAAATCTTACCATGGCTTCTTCCCTTTTTTAAACAAAAAATGAATTTCTTTATTTATTAATGTAAAAGTACACATAGGGAACAAAGCAGCCTTTAAGAAAACACTGACCTTTGCTGCCAACAGTTCTTTAACCCTTTCCTTGACAGATCGAAATGTCTACTTTTTTCCACTATGCCTTATATAACATAAATGTTGTTCATCCTCAAAGAATAAAAATCAAAAGAGACAGCATTCCAGCATCAAGGGCCAAAACGCACAAGAAGCTTTTTAAGTCAGTCAGGAAATCTGCTCTGGAGCCAATGGTCTAAACAGAGGAAGTCCAATCTTTCCCTTTTTCATTGTTCAGGTGACCGAATATCTTTACAATATCTGAATTCTTATGAATATCCAAATTAAAAATATCTTGATTAAGAGGAGTCTTGTCTGCAAACCTTAAACTTCCACTTGTATCCATTATTTTTACGCTGTTATGTAAATAGGACAAATATGCAGAGTGCAAATGTAAAATATACTTCAAACAGATCATGAAATATCATCAGTGGTTTAAGCTTATACAGCATCATCAGAAGTCTTACATTATTCAGTATTTTCCTTAGATATCCATTTAAACATAATTTTTCAAGACTCAACTTTCATCTGAAAAAAGAACCAGTCCTATTATAAGGGAAAAAAAAACCAAACAGGAATGTTAAGAAGCATGTATAAAAAAGACCTACTACAAACATTAAAGTTGTTTTTTGAACAGTTTCATAATTAGGGGAGTCTGATTTATAACTTCTGACTATATTATTTCATCCCAAAACCTACCACCTAAGAAAATACAGAAATGTAAAGAAGAATAAATCAGAAAAAAAAAGAAACCATGGAAGGATTAACATTGCAATGAGGGATTTTACAAATCTTGTAATGGATTTAAAGAAGATAATTTAAAGAGCAAAGGATGCTGCACAGTGTAAAGGAGGAGAAATTATTTTTCCTGATAGATACTGTTCTGAAGGCACAAAAACATGAGTAAAGAATACTACTCTTGCATAAAGGTAAGTACAGCTAGAAATACAAATGAGCACTGGAAATACAAGAACATCACTATCCTTCAGGGTGGCCAAGATTAATCCCAGGTCAGGTGTGATATAAGACCTAATACAGGGTTATCATATTAAGATTGAGAAACACTGAATTTATGGTCTCAGGTCTGCTAGGATTTGCTTCAACTAGCAGGAGCTTCTCTGCCATGGACCGGAGAAGAAGGGATCTCAGTAACATTCCCCATGACACCCATATGCAGGTACAAGAAGAGCAGAAGACCTCTGCCCTTAGACTTCTGTGACCTCTTTCATCAATCTTTTCCTCATCTGCACTGGAAGCCACTGCCTTTTTGCCTATGGGACCAAAAAAAATAGCTATACTTGTACCTTGCTAAAATCTGAAACCATGGCTGGCCAGTACGCTGCCACGTGAAGACAGAAGAGAACTCTCCTTGGACCCTTATCTCCACCAACCTGTAGGTGCATTTAACATTTCAAATCATGATAATTATGTTACCAGAAGTAACTGCAAAAATTGAAACAAGAAGGATTTCCCAATACTTGTTTTCATGAAGGCAGTTAAGCTTTTTGCATTCTACTCCTGTATTCCTCTGTTGCTGATGATACAAAGCTTGGCATGACAATAGCATCAGTTTGTCTCTGCCGAGAGTAGTGAAAGACATCTCTGCATTTTTAAATGTCTTAGTTTACATCACTTAGTTACTTTGCTCTGGAAGAGCTCCTAGTGAAGTCCACGGGCCTGCCTGAACGTGATACAAGATGCACTGTGATACTTCTCATTGTTCATTACCATCATTGCAAAAACTTGTCTAATATTAACCCATCATAAGATGTGTCTGAAGTGCCTCTGCAGGTACAGAAGAAGTAGGGAATGTACAGCAAAGATGGAGATGGCGAAGATAAGCAAAGGTACAGATCAGCTTCTGTTTGTGAGGAGATTAGATACATAAAGAAATTTAACTGGAAAAGAAAAATGTAAAATCAATACCAGTATAGAGACGGTGAATAGGAAACACTGTGCCTGAGAACTATGCACCACAGTACAAGTAGTAGAGGGATAGCAAATAAAATTATCAGGTCATTCACCCAAAACAAGACAAAGAAGATACTTCTCACAGCATCTAGGCAATGTTGAACTTCATTGCAACAGGAGGTTATAGATGCCAAAAGTGTAAGTTCAAAAACAATTAGATGCATTTAGATTAATAAAATCCAATGACAGAATGTAAAAAATAAAAGCTTCTGTTTAGACAATCTCCAACCCACAGATTGCAGGCAATAGAGTATACAGGATTGGAAGCATAACTGTGCTGCTGCAAACCTTAAACCCTTTTCTAAGCATTCCCTGCTGGGCTTTGTTTGACACGAGACTGGGGCAGGTGGACACTGCGTCTGATCCGGTACCCAAGGGTTCTTGCACTTTTTAAAAGCATGGAATATAAGCAGCTAGATAAGGCTGTAAGATTGTATGAGGAGGAGTACTGGGCCAGAAAAAAGACCCTTCAAGGTGTCCTGTGTCTGAAACGGTATAATGAATATAAGCACCATTACCAATCTACTAAATGCAGAACAATCCCACAGTAAGAATTCCACAACATCTGCTCTCAGTTCCCAGAAATGTATGATATGAAGACTTTGCAAACTTTGCATCTCAGGGTCTGACACTCCTTGTGGGAATCTTCTTCCATGAAATCAGTAACTCTTAGATCCCCTGTGTATTTTTGGATGCCAGAACTTCCTATGTAAACAAAATCCATGAATTCATTATGCACTGTATGAAAAATATTTCCTGTTCATCATTTTATATCTCCTACCTGATACTTTCATTTAATGATCAGTGATACTTATAAGAAAAAGTGAATAATCACTTTTTCTCCTTAACCCCAGCACAACTTCATACACTTTTACCTTATTCATCTTTAGTCACTTCTTTTGTCTTAATGAAGCCTTAGTCTTGTTAGATCTCCTTGCCTAGACGCCACTCCATACCTATGATCAAGCCTGTCATCCCCCTCCAATGTTTTATAGAACTATCAAATTGAAAATGAATTTTCACAGTTTTAGCAGCCAGTTTAGAGACAATCCTTATATATGAATAGGTTAAGACTGGTTTTCCCCAGTAGGCCTGTCTTTGGATTCATCATTACTGAGTTTCATCTGCTGTTTTATCACCTACTTACTCAGCATCTTTAAACCCGAGTTCCATTCTGAGTATACTACCCTGAATAGTTCAGTATCACTAGAAAACTTTATCACCTCCCTATATTGGGATAAATAGCTGTGGAATTCCACTATCCTACTATTGCAAATAGTGACCACTTTTATTCTTTAATTGAATTGTTATTCTTTCCTTCCTATCCTTAAACATAGAACTATGGAAAGATCTTTCCTCTTATTCCACAGAAGCTTTATTTCTTATTAAAGACTTGGTAAGGAATTTTGCTGAAAGATTTTTGTAAATCCAGGAAAACTATATTAATTAGATGCGCCTTGATCCATATGCTCCTTTACTCCTTTTAAAAGACTTTTAGCAGACAGTGACAATACTTCCTTCCACAAAAGTCTCACTGAGCGATCTCCACCCACTACTCTATATTTCTCCATGTGTCCCTCAGCTCCATAACACACTTAGCAGTAATCTGCCTGCTCATCCACTGGTAGCAAAGCACAACCAAGTACCTCATGCATTTACTCCAATATCAGTGTCCAGAACTTTCCTTTATAGGTTTATTTCCGTATTTTTCTGTATCAGTACAGTACTCATCTTCATCTTTGTTAAACTGTTTCAAACAGGTCTCCTGGGAATACTCTCTGACACCTGGGCAGACACTAGAGATGATCCAAAACACTCAACACTTCAGCCTTTTAAACAAACAAATTTGTGGTTCTATTTGCATGGTTATGTTTAAATTTTTCTCTCTCTAAAAAAAAAAAAGTCCAAACAGAACTTAAATATTCTTCTTTCTAAAAAGACATGCAACATATCTTTATGGAGGTTCTAGCTTCACCCAAGGGCTCAAACGGATTATAAAAAAGAAACGCAGAGTCAAATGAATCAAATCCTTTTGCTATGTGTAACATAAGTGATGACTGAGTAGGTGATTATTCAAAGTATGAGTGCTCTCACATTTCTGTGAAACAGCAATATTGAATAAAAAATGTTAAGGACATGGTCTAAAATGAAAGTAATAACAATAAAAAAGATCACTAGTACATAAAACATATCAGGTTTTTTTTCTAAGCATAAAAAGAATCAGGACTTTGAAAAGGAATTTAAAAAAAAAAAAAAAACCAAAAAAACCCCCAGGTATAGGCATAGCTTTTCAATTGCACATGGCAAGGGTCAGTTACAACAGGAAAATTCTAAACTTGCATAAAAGTAATCTGATGCAGAAACTGAGGAAGAATTTATGATCACATCCTATGAATACCAACTACCCATGTGCTAATACGATTTCCCCCACCACAGTACTATGAAAGACAAGCTGATGACCCATGACTGGGAACAGAGCATTTGTACACAGTGTACACAGCTGTACGTACAATTGGGACAGGAGTGCTCACATGAGCTTTAACCCAGGCAACCCTGTAGCAATAGCAGTGAAGAAATGGTAACCATGAGATCAGCGCTGGCAGGAAAGCCCAGCAGGTAGAGATCCCACCGGCCTCACACAGCACATGCTGAAAATCACGCTATCATATTTTACCTACGCTGGTAAGACTAAGGTTTGCATGACTGTTTTCACTGTTTATTTGAGTGAACAGTAAAAGACACCACGTAAAAAAGTCTGGCAGTAGAAGCTGGCACCTGCAAACTGCTGGGGAGTCAGAAGAAATTAATTTACTCAGCTGTCAAACTTAAAAGCTAAAATTGACACCAGCTACTCCAAGGGGATTTAAACAAACACTTGGCTCATAAAAGAATTTACCATGCTTTATGGCCATCAGGACACATCAGTGGCACGAAGTCTAGTTGGAGGCCTGTAACCAGTGGTGTCCCCCAGGGGTCAATATTCAGTCCAATTTTGTTCAATATATTCATTAATGACCTGGATGAGGGGACAGAGTATATCCTCAGCAAGTTCGCTGATGATACCAAACTGGGAGGGGTGGCTGACTCTCCAGAGGGCCGCGCTGCCATCCAGCGGGACCTGGACAGGCTGGACAGCTGGGCAGAGAGGAACCTAATGAGGTTCAACAAAAGCAAGTGCTGGGTCCTGCACCTGGGGAGGAAGAGTGCTAAGCACCAGTATAGGTTAGGAGTGGACCTGCTGGGAAGTAGCTCTGAGGAGAAGGATCTGAGGGTCCTGGTAGACAGTAAATTGTCCATGAGCCGGCAATGTGCCCTTGTCACCAAAAAGGCCAATGGAATCCTGGGCTGCATAAGGAAGAGGGTGACCAGTAGGTCAAGGGAGGTCATTCCCCCCTCTACTTGGCACTGGTGAGGCGACGACTGGAATATTGTGTCCAGTTTTGGGCTCCCCGGTTCAAGAGGGACAAGGAACTGCTAGAGAGAGTCCAGCGAAGGGCAACCAAGATGATTGAGGGATTGGAGCATCTCCCTTATGAAGAAAGGCTGAGAGAGGTTGGAACATAGGAAGTTCCGTTCCAACACACGGAAAAACTTCTTTACGGTTAGGGTGACAGAGCACTGGCACAGGCTGCCCAGGGAGGTTGTGGAGTCCCCTTCTCTGGAGATTTTCAAAACCTACCTGGATGCAGTCCTGAGTAACGTGCTCTAGGCAATCCTGCTTTATCAGGGGAGTTGGACTAGATGATCTCTAGAGGTCCCTTCCAACTCTGAAAATTCTGTGATTCTGTGATCAGGACGCCTCCAGCACTTCAGCCTTCTTCTGTCCCAGTTGCTACTGGTATTGTTCACCTAATGGGTGTTTCTTGACAGAAACTACTAGGGCCCTATAAGAAGCATTGTCCACCCAGTTAGAAAGGTTGAGTGCCCCTGGTTTAAGCTCATGTATTTTACTTCGCAAGTGCAAATGGCTACAGTTACAGAATCATCATCAGTTCCCGTAGCTCATTTGACAGGCAATAGTCATAAAGCTTTGGTGTCTTCATCTCCTGCTATCGTCTGAGCATACAAGATTCAAGAAACACAGCTACAGTTTCTTTAAACTGCATGCTTGTCTTCAAGTATCTGCAAACCTGCGGGTTTAGAATAGTATAGGTAAGAGAACATTTTAATCTGGGAATGATGGTATTTCACAGATTAAAGGGAATCACCAGCACACAACTCTCTCTTGCTACTACAAGATAAATGGGACTTTTTTTGGTTGCTAAGCAAGAAATAAGACGACGCTTGTAAGTGGTAAAACTGATAACAAATAACGACAAGAAAAACATCTAAAAATTCAGAATTGTACTGATTTCTTTTCTCAAGTTACCTTACCACAAGCTTCTCTAAGGCTGATATTTAAGATGTAGGCATTTGCATATGTACAACCTTTAGATAACCTGTACATCATATTGCCCAAGAGAATGATATTCTGCATTCAAATCTTACAGTACTCACAGTTTTTATCTGTAATAATACATCCCACAACACAAACGTAGGCACTGATTTCAACTTTCCCCTCTGTAATTCCTGTTGGTGTGTATCATAAGGTCTGTGAAGCCTTCACACCTTAAATATTACGAAGAATGTTTATGGTTGGGGATTATTTAACAGGTAATTCTTGCTACATCTAATGAATGTTTTAAATATTAAGATAAAAAGTCTTAATTCCCCCCAAATTCTAAGATATTCCAGCTTTTAATGGCAGTACTTTGTAACTCAGGTACAAAGAAAGGTGGTTTTTATATAAAAATTGCATGGTCATTTCACGTTATAACTGGCTACCAATCAATGTATTATCAGCATTTAGCTATCAAATGCTGATTTTATTTGGGAAGTTCATCTGTCAATGTTTAAGCAAGCTGCCAGGCTCATAAAGACATGGAGAGCTCTCCAAGGGTAAAAAAAAAAAACAAACAACTGTCACTGACTTATTCGATAGTTACTGATGTTAAAACTTTATTTTAAACACTAACAATTATTTAAGTTGAAAAGACTGTATTTGAGGTTGCTAAAACTATATAAAGTATTAGGAAAAATTGAGTTTTTACTTCAATGTTTGCAACATGATGTATCACTAAGACTTAAAAATTTGAAAAATTTGAAAACCATTGGAGAGTTCTAGATGTAGATTCTTCTTAATCAATTCAGTTATTTAGAATGTGCATACCTTCTTGGGTTCTAACTATGCTGTCCACTTTACTGATACAACTTATTTCTGGTATTTCTTCCCAGCTTTCATAGTAAGAAGTCTGCCATCTCAGTTTTGCTGAGATATCAGTATTCGATCCTCCCATGTAGCTCTTTGCAGGCTGTCATTTTAGGTTAAATCCACCACTTTATCCCAAGACTAATTTTGGAAGGAAACCATATAGACAGAATAATTCATTTTATTAGAGCAGTAGTGTGCTACTTCAAAATCTGACAGTAATCGTGTTTGCAGTGGACTGACAATTCCAGAGTAGCTGGTGTTCCCTGTGAAAAGGGAAGAGAGACGCAAGAATAAAGGCAATGATCCTCTGGTTCTTGCACAGCTTTCTGATTGGCAGTATCCTTTACACAAGTGTATCATCTATTGCCTTCTTGCACAAGGGAGCTCTCTCTGTTACCAGGAGAAGCTAGAGAAAGTCTTTGTGTACAAGTGATCACAGACTATCACATTCAACTTACCCAGTTCAGACATCTAAAAGATGTCTAGGCTAGGCTAGTCATTGAGGATTTCTCTGCGGTTAGTGGAGAGTATCTTTAGCTCATGATTCATACCGAACTAAAACTGTTATCTTAGGTGGGATGAATCACACACACACACGATGCCTGTCTTTTTCTCTCCACTTCAACAACTATTTTAGACTGGATGCTCACCTTTTAGGTGACTCAGATTAGACATTATGAAATCCAGCCCAGAAGATTAGGAGGTGCCAACAAGATGATGAAGTCAGAAAAAAAAAAAAAAAAAAAAAAAAAAAAGCAACAAGGGAGTACAGTACTATCCTAAGAGTATATAGAGCAGAAATCCAGAAAAGAATGAGAAAAGAGCCTGTGTGATTTCATAACGTGCCCTGTCTGGAATACATTTGCCTGATACCCATGTGAGATGAAGTGAAAATGGAATAGTGCATGGGGGAATGGGGTAAGCAAGAAGAATAAAAAACAGTAAGTGGGCCAAACACGCTCATTTAAAAAAAAAAAAAAGGATCAGTATATTCACAAAAGGAACTGAAAGATGTTCTGACTGTGGGAGATACTGGACATGATTATTCAGAAGGCATAATCTAGTAATACAGTGGTTTTAGCAAATGATTAAAATTCTCTTTGCTCCCCATATGCATTCCCGATATTCCTCTAAATTACAGCAAACTATTAACAACAAAAACTCTGTGAAAGACTGTATTGTCATTTAAAAGTGGTTTTGCATGACAAACATGGTGTCTTCTCACAAAAGAATTACGAGTTTATCATACTTCTTCACATGAAGTATCACTTTGGTGGAGATGTCTCTATGTGAAAATTAATTGTATTGTACATTACTAGGTTTTCAATGAGGCTGTTAAACTTTATGCTGGGTTTTTGAAGTTTCCTTGAAAAACACAGGAATCTGTAGACAAACTGGTAGAGATTAATGGTTGCTGAAAATACACTGGTTTCTAAAGAACTCAGGGGATTACGAATAACTAAATTAAAATTCCACAAGAAACCATCTGAGGACATAAAAAGCATTTCCATGTGTATTAAGCAGCATCTACTCTCCATTATGCTGAACACATTAAAAAATTATATCCCAGATCTGTGCTGTAGGGTATGTGACTATCAAACACAAACTGTCCAATATTAGAGCCACCTATCTGGCCACCTGTCTGTCTCTCTCATTCCCTCTCTCTCTCCAGCAACTCTTAGAAAACAGGAAAGGTCCTTCTAGTACCAATTTATACGCATATCCACATGTTAAAAGCAAGTTCAAAGCAGCTGGAAGGTGGACTATTCATTAACAGTAGGTCTTGTACTAGTCTTGATACACCTTGTACACAGTGTTATTAAGAGGGATTTGGCATGCAGTAATTTTACAAATGTCTTTAAAATGTAAGATAGAAAAGATTTTTTTCTTGGTTTATTACCTGTTACAAGTGTATAAACAGAATATCACATAACAGCAGTTTGCATAAGGGAAGAACATTTTTTGTTTTACTTCTCCCTGTTAAATCTTGGTAAAGCTATAAAAAAACCTGTTACAGAAAGCAACTAACTACCATCATAAAATTCTGTAAAACTCAAAAACTTTAAACCTAAAATAATCCTAATCTGAACAGCTAACCACAGTGTGAAGCTATTATAATGTGTATCCAATTATAATAGGCATTATGATAATGGCACTGTCATTAATCTTCTGCACTATTTCTCATTATTTCTAGAGACACTGCTAAAAGCAAAACCTTGAAGCTATTTACAGGAGATGGGAAGTTTCAGCACTTGTACTGCTCAGAATTTTCTACAATATTCCCTACTTTCAGGAATTTCCAATTTTGCCAATAATTTTTCAACAAAAAAATCCTTTCACCCGTTACCTGGTTGAGGTTTTTTGCAAAAATTGTTCAGATATTTCATTCAGACTGAAATTAGACAAGAAAAGGCAGGAAAAGATTTGCTTTGCCAAAGCTTTGCAAATTCTTTCTCCAGTCTCATCAGATAACTTCTCACTTCACACTCTGGAGTAGCAAACTGAAATGTGTAAACAAAGCTGCTTTTTGTGGTTCCTAGAAAAAAAGTACTGACTCTGAACAAAACACAGACTCTTTTGGACAACTTCTCTCCTGACGTACACTGTGGAAATTAATTTGGCATCTAGATGCTCCAAGAAATCCCTCGGTGCCTGAATGTGCCCTGGTTCAAGGCTGCTGTGATTAAGCAGGGCATTCGTAGGGCCCATCACAACAGGACAAGAGGTAATGGTTTTAAAATAAAAGAGGGCAGATTCAGACTAGATATACAGACAATTTTTATTATTTTTTTTTTAAGATAAGGATGGTGAAACACTGAAACAGGTTTCCCAGAGCGGTAGTAGATGCCCCATCCCTGGAAACATTCAAGGTCAGGTGGGACGGGGCTCTGAGCAACCTGATCTAGTTGAAGATATCCCTACTCGTTGCGGTGGGGTTGGACTAGATGACCTTTAAAGGTCCCTTACAACCCAAAACCATTCTAAGATTTTATAATTCCCTGGGGTATGCCTTCTTACCACTCAGCCTCTCAGAAACATGAGTGATGCGCAACACTATAAGAAAACCCCAAGTATCCGTCATTGGGGCCGGCTTTCAGCTTGGAATGAAATATATATTGGGGTGGAAAGTCTACAAGAAAGCTGACATAGACCTGATAAACTGGAGAGAGGTGTAGAAAGGAAGAAAGGTGTGCAGGGTCAACACAGATAGCTTATTAATGGAAATCACACCTATGAAAAAGGTGGAAAAAGGAGTGGGAAGACTGGGTAAGAGAAGTGGAAGATGGAGGAATGCTAAACATATTGAGCAGGAACTGAGAGCTTTGCATCAGGTAGGTAAGGAGAAGAAAGGGGGTAGCTGATGCATGGGAGCCTCCTGAGTAGCTCTGCTCTTTCAGCACATCCATCTTCATCCACACCCATCCTGGGCCTCTTCTCAGGCCTGGAGGGAAGGTGGCTCAAACAGTCTTAATTTTCCCTCTCCTTTTCCAGACGCAGAGAGTCAAAAATAGAGATGAGAATGAACTTAAAACATTAACAAGTTTTCAAAACGCAAAAAGAAAAGGGAAATGGGAAAAGAGAGCCACCAAACAAATATGGGCAGGTGTGACACCAACAGCGTTATGATTTGGAGAAATCTCAAGCCTGGGGGTTTGGGGTTGGTTTTTGGTTTTGTTTTTATTTTAATCATTCTTATTGTAACTATTAAGACTGGAAGTTCGGTACTTACTTTTAAGATAAAGAGAAACTACTGTTGTTAACTAAACAAAATTAATTTCTGGTCTTGTTGTTCATGGGATTTGGAAAATGTAAATAAAACCATCAGTATGTTGCAACTAGTAGACCAGACTTCCTGGGTCACCATTATATTGCATGAATGAATTCAGAATGAAAAAAAAAATAAATCTTTGTCTTTAAAAAAAATATTTTCTGGTTTTAAGCTGCACAATAAAGCTGAATTGCAACTCTTTTAGCTGTGATTGATTTCATAGACTGTCTCCCACCCCAGAGCTTCAGTGGTTTGAAGCAAGGTACCACGAGAAGGGTTGTTTTAGGATAAGCTTTTAAGACCGTGACACAGATCTGTGGTTCTACTGCAAACTACTACAGTACTTTAGTAGTACTTACTAAAGTGTATGCACTACAGTATCGATAGCTGCTATGCCAGTCCGTTAAAAACTGCAAAAAAACCCTGAATACAGTCCTGTAAAAGATGAGTGATATTCCTGAAAAGTCACATACGTATGGACTTCGCATGTGAACACACTTGCCTCTTAATGGATACAAACAAATAAGTGCCTATGATTTGACAGTAAACTTTGAAAAATACTGTAAAATGGCATAAGAAGACTGATGAATAAAGGAATAAAAACATGCACATGAAACTGATGCACAGAGCTAGTTTCCATGGCTTTGTTCCCCTGGTACTGCAAGCCTCCTGCTCTCAGTTGTCCTTCTAGGAGTATCTCCTACCTCTTCACCTGCATCTTAAATTAGACTGCAACTCTAATCAGCATCGCTCTCCTGATCCGCATCTCCATAGGTCTTCACACAGTGGACCCCTGACCATACACAGTGCAACCTGTGGGCAGCCACAAACCCCATAAACATGTGTTTCAGTGTACGTGCCTTCCTCCGGTGACGATGGCAAAGAATTTCTGGCTGCAAGCCAACGGTGGCAATGCGGCCTCAAGTCGCTGCACTGCAACTCCTTAATCACACATAAATTTCCTGTAAGTCACCAGAATGATTAACAAACTGAAAACATATTACTATGATCTTGCTATTTCTGTAGCCTTTAGAAATCATGTACTTCTTACAGATGTTTTGCTTTTCTGTATTTTTCCTACTGCACAGTATGTGTCTATACTATAAGACATGAAAAAAGCTTTCATATCACACAGCTCATTAGAGGCTTAAATGAACCAGTTTTAGATGTATGATTTTGACCTCATTACTGTCCTCAATCAATGAAATAAAAATGGCGGTTGTCATAACATCATATCTTGGATATGTTACTCTGGGAATCTGCAATCAGAGTCTGCTCCTCAGATGGTAAAACTGCTATTGAATATATTTGCAAGTGCCAAGCCTGATTAAATAACAATAGAGAAAAAAAGGATTTTTAGAACTCAATAATCCAAAGTATTTAGGAGCAAACTGGAGGGATAGATATAGCCTTCCTGCATCTTGTCATAACCTTGGTCCATCTGCAAAATGCTGTAGAAAAAAAAAATCCTCCCCGACACAGTTCCTATGCCACTCCCTAAACACATCTTAACATGCTTGTATGTCACAGTTGTATGCCACAATTGTATGCCAATGTCACATCAAAAATCAGCATGTCTGAAGTGCTGCTCTGAAGGTGAAAGGCATGCTTTGATTAAGATCAAAGACAATTTTTTTAAACGCTCCTTATCTTTAGAATGAGAATACGACTTTTCTTCATTTTTCTCCACTTTTATTCTACTTAGCATGAGATGAACCACGCTCTGAAAATGCCCCTTTCTCTCTGCTGACAGAGGGAGCTGAGGTAACTGAACGCCTAAACATTAAATAACATACTGCATTCTGCACATCTAATACAAATGAGATGGGTTATCTACGGCTGCATTCAATTTAAGAGAGTTTTCAGTCACATGTACTAGGTCATTTCCAGAACTTGACACTTCCAAATATATTACTATATACACAAACATTATTTGTATTTCTAAAAACATACAGATGCTTTCTGTTGACTAAGCCTTTAGTTTACACACGTTTGAAGGCAGTAAGCTGGTATATGTATACCTTGCCTGTTACATGTACCGGACATACAATGTGTGTTATTTTTGAGAGCCTTGAGTGACCAGTACTTACCGCAATGGCTCAGTAATTCATGAACAGTCCAGAGCTGACATATTTTCCCTTGTCATATGTGTTAAATATTTTAGCATACAGAACAAATTAGCAAACAGTCAAGTTTCTGACAAGTCTGCCAAGCCCAAATTACTCAAATTTTGCACTGTTCAAGTTAAGCTATTCTTATTTACTGATTTAGTTGTACTTGGTGAATAGACTCTGACTGCTTTTTAATCCAGTTTAATTTTTACCATTGAAATAGCATTTTATCATTGAAAATAGCATTTATTTTCCTGACAATTTAATATTTTCTGAGATGTGTGAAGTCATGTTATTCAACGATTCAATAGTGCTTTGTATATAATATTCTTTTCAGCTGAAACTGTTCTTAAAAGTTCCTGTTTTCTGAATCATGTATCTCTACAGGATGCTGGGTTTTGATAGCTCTTTTGCGGTTTAGCCAAATATCCTTTCTTTCACTTTGTCATACATCAGTTAAATTCTACAAGCAAGGCTTCTTCTTGATGCAATATACAACTGGAAGGTTGTACCTTCAATTTCTTTCATAATTTACTTCCAATTCCCTGCACACCTGTAGAGGAATGAAGCTTTGAACAGAGAGGCAGAGTACAGGCGGAAGAAAAGACTTATCTGGATCTTCACCAGCAGGTAGGGAAGAAACGATGTTTTACCTTTCTGTAGTCCTCTTCTCCCTTCTGCAGTCCTCTTCTCCTTCCCTTCATCTACCTTTTTCTCCTCACAGAGGCACGGAACAAGATGTCGACCCTCACCCATAGGAGACAGCAGGGGGAGGTTTGGGCAGAGAAAGCTCTCCGTGGTTGAACGGCTCATATCTACACCTGCTCAGGTGAAAAGCGTCTTTCTAACAGAAGGTGAGAATTTGGCATTTCCAGATGTGTGCTTAGCACACTATCTTCCTTAAAAGTGATTGCTTCAGAGTATCCTCAACTATGTTATGAGTTTATAGCATAAAAATTGGGAGGGGATGTTTTCTGGCAGAAGATAAAGTTCACTTTTATCAGGCTGTTTTTAGCCTGGTTTCCTAGGGAAACAAGGCTGCGCAATAATATAATGTAATACAGCCTGCGTGTCCTCTCCTTGTAATTTTTGAACTAAGTAGCCCAATTTCTACCAAATGTGACTGAGAAGATAGAAATCTCAAAGATAGTTACGCTCTTATAAATTTTGAAAGCGGCAGCTGCTGGATAGAAGAGAGACCAGGATCCCAGCATTAACATGCAGAGTGCTAACAATCCTATCAGCCCATTTCTGCTGTCAAGTGTGGCAGACTGCATACCATTACCAGAATATATGCATATTCAGAGATAAAAGAAGACCTCTATAATTCAATTATTAACCAAGAGACATAAATCTATAAGAAACTGGTCCGCTTCAGTTCTGGTTCTTTTAGCGCTTCTCTCTTTTAACCAGAGAGCCAAGATATCAAGTTGATGAGGGGAAAAAAATAAAGCAAAAACGAGGAACAGTTCAAATGAAAACCAAAATCATACAAAATCCATACTGTAACAAAAGAGAAGAGTAAATAGATGACGTAAGAAGCTTATCAGCTGCTATGGTACAAGGATGGGCAGTTTTTAAGGTTATGTACTAAGGCACATTAAAATTCCTTTCTGAGTTTACCAGGTTCAGAAGTCCTATACACAAACACAGACACACACACAAACACACATGCGGGAGATTGTGAGCTTCACTTTATAGCTGCAACCAGCTCAATGCGTTGAATGATCCAACTTTTTCATGTAGATACATGAGGTAAAGCTGAAAATCCCTTTCTTTTCATTTCCTATATGCCACAGCCAAGTAGCAACATAAGGGTTAAAGAACAGGGATTCCCCCACCAAACCCATTTTTACAGCTCTTCAGTGATTAGTGTGAGATGCTCTACCATAATTATTTATGCCATAATTTCTCCTTGCCTGGTTCAATCATACCTGAAAAAAATACCACCAAGTACTCACTGATTCATTGTTGAAATGCATGTCTTGACTAGGGGAAGTGGTATGACAAGTTATTTGTTATTCAAAGAAGTAGCATAATTCTTCATTATATGTCCAATATTCTGTCAGTATTTACTATAAATAAGACTGTTCTGTTCCAAGATTTCTCGACAGAAGACACAAATTCCAAACTCTCAGCCAAAAAAATTTCAAAATGTAGAAAGTATTTCTCAGCTAGCAGTTCCTGAAATATAACTGATGTTTGATCCCTACCTGTTAATTCTCAAGAAAAAAAAAAAAAAAAGGAAAAGAAGCTAAAAAGATGAGCTTTGCTTTCACTCATTTTTGTGGCAGTGCCTCTCTTTTCTTCTTTTTTTTCTTCACAGTGTCAGATACCTTTTTCCCTTGCGTCCCCTCTGCTCATGCTGGGAATCAGGTGCGTGCTGCCACAAGGACTTGTTAATTCACGGAGCTGCTGCTGTCCAATTAAACTTGGTGGCAGATCACAAGGGAGACAGATGCTAAGGTAGCTATTCTCCTTCCTAGTTCAGCAGTAAATGCAACACCATTAGCAGCATAGCCTGGGTATTAACTCTCTCATTTGTAGGCACACTGTAAGGTTAATCCATGTTGGTCCAAAAGAAAAAAACTAGGAGTAAAGAAGGAAATCGGGAACTTAAAGGAGGCTCAGTAAAAGCAGAGATGCCTATATAGAAGAATGTAATCCTGAAGACCTGAACTCAGATGAAACTTTACTCAAGCAATCTACTTTTACTATCTGAGAAGCACCTAGGTGCCTAAAATTTTCCTTTAGCATATACACAGATTTCCTCCAGGTTTGTGAATACTGACAAGTCAGCATTCAGCTAAATCCAAACATAAAAATCAGGCTGATAATCTGCTTCCTAGCTTCCAGGAAGAACTGAATTCATTAGATGTTCTTACGACACGCTGGACCAGGATCAAGCATTTCCGAAGTACAGTGTTAACCAGCACTTTTAAAATCTAACACGAAGTGCTAGCTTTCCCTTTTTCTCAGTAGTTGAACATAGCTTAACCTATATTCAATTTATAGTCTGCAGGCGTTAGACAAGAACAGTCTATCTCAGTATAATACATAAAAAGTAACGAAGAGCAGCACATCCATCATCAACAGAATTAAGTTTGCTATGGATACACATCAGGGTCACACATGGTGACCCTGCTCTGGCGGGGGGGTTGGACTAGATGATCTCCAGAGGTCCCTTCCAACCCTGACCATTCTGTGATTCTGTGATCTCAGGCAGAACAGTAGTAAAAAAAAAAAAAAAAAAAAGAAATAATTTCAAACTCTTGATTCAGTGGGTCAAAGATATACTCAGGATGTTTTCAAGAGATGATGGTTCAGCCCCTTTCTTCGTCAACTGCAAGTCAAAGCCCTGTCTCCCACTACCCTGCAGGTTATGCAAAGCGTCAGGCTTTGGGACTTGAGTAAGAAATTGGGTACCAGTGGCACAGCTCCTTACGCTGTACAGTATTATCACAGAAGTGAGATACTCAATCCAAGCTGTTGGAGGATCCAGTTAACCTCAGATAACAGTGCTGGAACTAGCCTGGAAGTAGCCAGCAATTAGCAAAGCGGACCCATATATATCTTAAGTGCTGTCCCTCTCTAGATGGCTGCAGAGATACATAAGGCTAAAACCTTTCCTGAGAAGAAGAAACCCCTTCTTTCAAAAATGTACTTGGGATCACTCTTTTCCTTCAGGCAGCACCGGTAAAAATCCATCTGATATTTCCAGTTCCCCTATATACACTTGTCTAATGCATTCAGTGCTTTTTTGAGGTGGAAGAGCTGAAGCTTTATCCCCAACATCCAACTTCCCTGGAAACTATCTCCCTGAGTACACTGTACATTATTCTGCCTGGGAAAAAGCACCCTCCAGTCACTTCTTTAGTCAAGAGGAGAAAGAAGAAGCAAAGAGCATGATTCTGCAGTTTTGAGGGCAAAGCAGCCAGGTGAGAGAGCAGTATGTTCCAGATCCTTCTGTGATAACTGTTTATGAAATTTATTCAGCAATTGGTTAACATAAGGAACTAGACCACTCCAGAGGCAGGTCTGAAACCCTCGACTCCCTGTTTTCCCCGCAGCAATTATGCTGTCTTTCATCTGGTTCTCACCCTTGCAGCTTATGTCTATGTATCTCATATATATATATGTGTGTGTCTCTCTCCTACATCTCATGCACAAGATAAAGAGCTGCAATGCCTAACATAATTTCCAGTCTTGGCATTTAAAGATTAGTCAGTGGCTATGCTCAGCATTCAGTAGCTAATTTATTAATTTTTTTTAATTCTTTTTTTTTTTATAATTCTTCTCATGACTGCAAAGACAACTTTATTTCCAACCTCCTTAAAAAGGCCAGCCAAAGAAACAGATGACATAACAACATTATAAAAGAGACAAAATTAGCAGTCATGAAAAGTACAGAAGGCTTGGAATGAAATATATACTTGCAGGGGTGGTAAGGATATGAAAGCGGTGACATTGACAATGGCATCCAAAAGAGAAATCTGCAGACAGGGTTTTTACAGACACTGAGGTCTGTAAGATACTGTACTTAACTCACTGCATGCTCAATGTGACCTTACTTAGAAAGGTGGGAGAGGTGAGAGAAGGGTGGTGATGTCCACAGCCAGTACATTTTCCTCGTGATTAAGCAACGGGTTTACTCAGCTCTGGGGAACCTCCTCTGCATTTTGTGGATCCCATTTGAGCACTGGAGCCCGTGTGTCAAATCCTAAGAGTTAAGACTGTCCTCAGATCTAGAAAGAATGAGCAGTACGTCTCAACTAGCAAAAACAGCAAGAACAATATTAACTATAAAGCTTGTATTTAAAAAAACACTTTTAAATACTTATTAATATAGTATTAATATTATATTATTTAATATAGTATTATTTTATAATGCAGGAGATAAAAGACTTCAGGTAGCGTGAGAGGAAATTAAAAGATAAGCACGAAGCATAGTCTAGCAATGAAATGAATGAGCTGACCCTCACCAAAAGCGATGCCACCTCTATGAAAACTGCAAGTGACCAATTGCTCCTTTCACTGTGCAATACATTTAACATCTGTATCTTGATGAAACTAGTGTGACTGATCAGGGCGCAAGGCTCCATCAGGCTGGGAGAAACAGCAACACATTCATGTAGCTTTTATGATGCGTATAGAAAATAAGAGACAACAGTTGGATCCAGCAGTCAGGAAAACAGAATTTAAGCACTGACTCGGAGTTACTGCACTCTCATAAGTATGTCTCTCTTGATAGTATTTTAATCAATTGCTCTTGAACTTGGGCAATACATCTGCTGTATTTCCCAAGCTATTATATACAATGCGTTTCAACCTGTTATAATTTATAAATGGACTTCACATTGTCCTCCCAGTTATTATTAAATCCAACCACAAGTGACCATTCCACTATGTACTCCATTGTCTCTATAGCAATGACCACACTTCACGTTTGAAAAAGGATACAGAGACATTTAAAACAGGAAAAAGAGAGAAAAAAAAAACCATAAAAGAAAAAGTATCTTATAAATACTCCTGGGGCTGCTCAGGAGATGAGGCTGAGGAAGCAGGAAAGACAGTTTGCAGTATTTCGAGTAGGCACAGTGAGCTTTGTGTGATGACACTAATAATAAATCCCAATTTAGAAAAGACCACAATTTCAACTTTTGCCCAGGGCTCTTTGGAATGTCTGCGTGCCCCCGAATGTCTAATTTAGCCATGGTTTTATCCTATATTGGTACCTATCTAGTACCATTTAATTAAAAGAATTACAGTGGAAATACATTCTCATGAAGGAATAACATGTTTCATTGTTAGACAGAAGTAGACAACTGAACTAAACAAAGGAAAATGGAGTTTATTTGATGTGAATTCCATTGCAGGGTTTTAATTTTATGACAGTCCTTGGATGCTATGGCAACTCCCCTTTCTGCACTGCCTGCAGGATGCAGAAATGCCCCCATGGCAGAGTAAGGGCATATCTATAGTGGTCACGGGGGCTTTTCCTGGGGACAGGACAGCCCAATTCACATTCTTATGTAGCAACCGTAGAGCTCACCTGTTTAGGTCAGTTTTTCAAAATAGCACAGAATTATCTTTGGTTGTTCCCACGGGTTTTATGGAGGTCCTCAATAAGAGCTTTTGAAAACTCCATCCTGAAAGTACAGCTATTAGGTCACCCCTGATGGTACATCAACCATTTCCTTCTAAGCCTCTTAGCAGCTGAAAACCTTTTCAAGAAACCACTTTATGCAGAGCCATGGCTTTCTTTGGGAACTGCACGTGAATATGAAGGGACAGAGTTTGTTCCCATTTAGAAGAGGGAGTGCAGTCTACTCACAACAAGCAATAGCAGAAAATACTATTGAAATTACATATATTCTCTAGGGGTTTTGAAAGGGATGTAAACATACCTCTAGGCTAGGTTTTACCTCCTGTCATTCTGTAAAAACTACCATTAGATCATCACTCCTATTTTGTGAGAACTCTATGTTCCTAGATGGTTTTTGTTGGTGGACAAGGAAGTTTGTTTCATTTTGTTTTAATATTGCTGGTCTGGTGACATTCCCATTTAGAAACCCACTGGCTGAAATCAAAACCTTTATGGCAGTCATGCAGTTCTTCTGCATCTAGTGTCATAAGCTGATCTATACCAGTATCTGCCTAACCTAAATAAATATGCAGGGGATGCAAGGTGGGTTTCCTAAATGGCTTATTATGACATGAATTAAATCAGTAAGATCAATGATCAGGGACTCCCTCACATATTCTTGTGATTGTGGACCTGCTGTTTCTGAAGAGTTGCCAGAGACAAAAATGGATGAATTTTTACGACCTCATTTACTGAACCTCTCCCAAGCAATATACAGGAACAAAACAGTGGCTGAAGGTAAGAGTTCCCAATTGATAAAATGATTTATCGTTAGTCAGAAATAAGATATGGAAAACAGCAGTTACAATACCTGCATCACTGAGAATTTATCAAGATTAAAAATTGTTTCTGCATTTATGTACGTCGCACAAATCTTTACACCTTTAGTGCTTCAGATGTTTTTTTATGTTACGTTCCTCTTCTTTATTTTTCCAGTCTGCGATTTTGCATTTGCTTTAACATTTTGTTGTCTAAGATACAATAAAAGCTCCAGCTATATATTCTGAGCGTCCTAAAAAAATCTGTGTTATGCGCAAAGCTTGAAACACCTGTTGAGTCATTATATTACTAATACAAAAGAAAAGGCAAAAAATTCAAGTTTTCTGTAAATGAGAGGCACATTATAAAGTCCGTTGATCCCAGACAAATCCTTATAAGTCTTCTTAGGAATGGTTCTCATACAAATTAAGCACACAGGTCTCCATCAGGCACTGCTCTGCTCACCACTTCGAAGTGAGCAGTCACTGAAGCATTACTCAGAGAACCTCGGGGAGGAAGTAAAGTAATCCCTTCAGCTCTTCCTCAGTGCCAGGGCTAGTCATCACCAGGAGTGCTCAGCAAAGAAGGAAAAAAAAAAAGAAAAGAGCCTTTTACACACGACGAGTAAACAGACGGGAGCACTCCAGCTCGGGGATGGCAGAGGAGGAAAGCACTAGCTTTTTCTTGGAGACATTTTCTTCAGCGTGAGCAAACGAAAACGGGTCTGCAGACAAGCTTCGATTAATAGAGGGAGAGTCTGTCTTGACAGAAAAGCAAGAGAGATGAAACCTTTCAGAGAGGCTGGAGCAGCCAAGGAAGGTTGCTATTATTAAGCATAGCCTTAATTCTGTTGTTGTATCGTTCTGTATTTAGGTCCCATTAATGCCAATTTATATTTGAAAGACATGCTGTTTAGAAACAGGGAACACTGCACTGCCTGGATGACCCGACAGACAAGAAGACATTCCTGATGAAAGTGCCTGGCAAATCTTTAAACACAGGTACTGAAACACTTCAAAGTGCCCAGCCCCCCAACAGACTATTTCTAGAGCATCCAGGGAATAAAAAACTTATTTCTTTGTGATGGGGTATTTTAAGAATCAGCACAACAAACAGCAGGAAAGGAAGAAGCGTTTTCCAATGGTTTCCTGGCAATAGGGAGGAAAAACTCTCTGGCGCATTCCATAGCAGTAGAGACCATAATTGAAGACTAAGCTAATGTATGTCAGAAGGATTAAAACAAAATAAACTAATAAAATTCTGAGATGTGCACAGCTTTTTTTTTTTTTCTCCACCCAAGAATTTTAAATCATGTCCACCCTTTTAGCAAGCAGCATAATAAATGGTCTAACTGGATTTAACTTTTCTGACCTCAGTCCCATCACCTGACCTCAAACATTGGTGTCCCTGCCCATGGCAGGGGGGTTGGAACTCGATGATCTTCAAGGTCATTTCCAACCTAAAACATTCTATTATTCGATGATTTCACTCAATCTCACACTTTTACTGTTGTCATCAGCTGTAGCATCCATGCTGCTCCACCGAGAGCACAACACATCAGCTAAATTCGCTCTGCCCACACAGTCCCTATCACACGTTAAGAATTATGTTGCTCTCAAAAACACTGCAGCTTAAAAACATTTTTCTCAAAGAATTTATATACTTGAAAATGGGTAATTTCATTACTGAGAAAGACCCAGTCTTCACAGTTAATGTGCTTTCAGTAATGGTCAAGACCCAGTCTTCACAGTTAATGTGCTTTCAGTAATGGTCAGTGCAGCGGTGCACATGTGTCCCTCAAAGAAGTTTGGGAAAGGGCCAGCTTTGGTCCTACAGCAAACCATTTGCAGGTTTTGGGAATCAGCAAGGAACCGTGACTGCCTGCTATAGGACCTGCAAGGGACCTGCATCAGAGGAAGAGGCAGACCAGCCCCCTATGTGAGAAAGTTTAGTTAGGGAAAAGAGGGTCCAGGAAAGAATGAGGAATTTCTTGGACATTTTCTCTACCTTATAAAAAGGGTTCGTGGCCATTTATTTTCTCAGCCTGGTGAGGGGGACCTTCCTAACGCTTCCATCTGCAGCCACAGGAATCCCAGGTGCAAATGTTATCCTTTGGTGAAGTATGCATCTATAGCATATGTACACATTTAGATATATAGGTGTATATATCTATATATACACAGCTATATCTATCTATTCATATGCAAACACTCAGAGACTGGTTGGGAGCATCTTAACCATAATGTGGTCCTGCAGGGTAGGACTAGGGCTAGGACATTTTGGTTCAGGACAAGTGTTTATACAAGGGCCATCTTGTGGTCCCAAGGCCCTGTAAGTCAGGGGTGAGTGCGTAGTTTCCACTCATTAGGGATATCTGGTCCCACCTCAAGACCCCTTTTACCCTAACAATATGGGGGAAATTAAGGTAACTCTTCCACAGTGCCTGGAGAGAGATTTTAGACTACAAAGGAGGCACAATGAGCTGCTGTTAAAGAAGTTGCTGAGGACCAAGCTGAGAGAAGTCTCATCGAAAAGGGGCTGGCTGGATGCAGATGAAGGTTATTTTTACTGGGGGGCAGAAAAGAAACCTGATAAAGAAGTGACTGCAAAGGAAGAATTAATACTGATGCCCGCAGAAAACAAACCCAGAAAGTGATTTACTCCCCAGGGCGGGAGCGCTCAGCTGACTGTCACGCTGTGGTAGAATCAATTCAGTGGCCCTCACGTCCTTTCCCAAGGAGTCAGTACTGAACAATGACCTCCTTGCTCAACACTGTGATAATGCTCCCCCTCTCCCCCCTTAGTGTTCTCTAAATATTTCGGATTTAATGTTTATATCAAAAAAAAAATAAAAATAAAGGGCTACATAACGAGGTCAAGCACGGATTCTACCACAGTCCACACTGCTCAACTTGCAGCATCTTGCTCCAAGAGTGGAAGTGTCATAACTAGCCTACTTCAAGATAAATCTTTCCGGGTTAGCCTAAGACCCACACCTGATGGTTGTACTATGATAGAGGCAAGGGACAGCTTTGCTTTTCAGTAATCTCCATTAAGCACGGTAGTTTTTTAACTGGTTTCTACTGAAATGCTCCTGAGGAAGGTTCATCTAGAGCCCAGATCACCATGTTAATTGTTCTCGTATCTACAGGGATAAGCCCCGTTTTTACTATTTTCTTACAAAGTATATAGGTATTTAAAAACCGCTGGTAGGTGATGAACAGGTGAAAAGATTTCGTCTGTTTCATCTGTCAGAATTACTTTGGGAAACACTCTTTAAAAATACTGGGTTTTATGGCACATAATGATAGTGTCCTTGATTCAAATAATATTGTGGTTAAAAGACTATGAGGTAGAGGATTGAATTTTGCATCTTTTATGTCCTCATCTTGTGGGACTCATAACTTTTTATTGTCACTTCAAATGTGGTCACAAAAAACACAGTGAAAGCAGGCTACCATTAATGTTGGCTAACAAAACCAACAGCTTAACATATTGCATTATGGGGTGAGGATAGAAAGTGAAAGTCCAGGGAAAAAAAATACTATATATGCAAACCATATCATAAAAACTTCAACAACCCAAACGCACCATTACTGGATATTGTAATAAAACACCTCAGCCGAGTTGTGGGCCTGGGGTTAGGGGAAATAGGAACCAAGAAAGTAGACCTAGGCATGCCTGAAAGTTTCATACGTCTTATAGTGCCAAAATTTCAGCCCCTTAAAAAAAAAAATAATCAAATATTCTTGGGCTATTTAATAGGCCTCATATAGACCTGAGGCTTTTTTTCAATAAACGGGTTAAAGAATAGAAATCCTCATCCCTGTGACCTTAAGTCACAGCAAACTGTTGAAATTTCCCTTTCTTACAAAGATCACACAGTCTGTTGCAACTGGCAGATTTGTCCCTGCAACAAGACAGCAAAATCAAACAAGTGATACCCCATCTTGTTCCCTGAAGTTTCAATCCGTATGAGCAAACTTTCACAACCAAGTTAATTCAATGCTACATTCCTAAGTAACAGACTGTTTCAAATAAATGAACTGAGGAAAAAGGAAAAAAAAAAAAAAAAAGATTCTTAGTACTGCAGAGCGCAAGAATTCACCATAATGACATAAATCTCCATATTTCTACACAGTCTTTCTAGAATATTCTGATCTGAGGACTTTTATTGCTGAAGAAAGGAAACCTCCAAGTAAGCATGGTTACACTTTTCTACCTTCCATCACATTAAGGTCCATAAATCAACTACTGTGCAATTTTTCCACAGTTACGAGCTTGGGAAGATCCATTTTGCTTGGAAAGCAAGATCATACTCTAAACATGGAAATTCAAAACAAACTATATAATTTCTATTTTCCTCTACTTTGTATGACCAATAGCAGAAACGGTAAATTTATGTACCGATAGCCATGTATTCATTCTCATAGATCTCAAAATAGAAGTCATGACTTCTCTGCCTCAGATTGATAGTACCATTCTAAAAGCTCTGATGCTTACCTGAAAGGAAGAATGCTATTTGGGCTTACTTTGAAAACGAATGCTATGTGAGTTATAACAAGTACTCGTCTGAATTAATAATGCGATCCCATATCTTATCGGTAAGTGATTCTAGCTTCAAAAAAGATGTGTGTTTGGAGACTGTGGTTATACTTCTCTGGTCAAACGGACCTCCTTACAGTGGTATCTCTGGAAAGCTCAGTTTCTCTTATCATCATGGGTCTGTAAGAATAATGTTCTGAGGCCTTAACTTTTCTGGTCTGAAATAAAAGAAGTAACCCTAAGAAAGAACTTAATGTTGGCATTTCTAGCTAAGAGACTTTTCTTTGAATATGCTGATAAGACAGTATAGCAACTTCACTTACTGGGTTTGTGCTACCTCAGGTCACCACAACACATCCCTCTTACTGGTCTTCTAAAAACTACATTTCTGTTTATTTATCGTGGCAATTAGTGCACAGTTCTGGCTCTTCTCTAAAGAGTTGCATTGCTCGTGCCTTTCTAGGACTGCCGATTAAGATGAGTTTGGTTTCCGCTTTGTACTAAGATGGCTCTGAATGAAGAATTTCTCTTTGCAGCATGAGACCTCTGGTAATGATCAGTTAGTCCACAAAACAGTGGTTTCATAATTCATCAGGTACCTCTGGTTCTCTCTTTCCCATAACTTGCACTGCACTCCAGGCTAGTCTAGAACACGGGAAAGCACATAACACATGCGGTGTTGTCAGCTAAATCAAGCTCTGTGCCAGAGGAAGGCTGCAGTTGGAACAGAGGGGTTTTTTTTATCTCCCTCAGGATTTAAGAAACACCAAAAGAGGAATGTATCGGATGTATCAAAAGAAATCTGACGAACAAATCAAATGAATAGAAAATTGTTGAATGCATTGTAAAAGGGGAAAGTCACAGCTCACAAATTATTAGTTCTCTGGAAGAATAAAACTGTGTATAAGATGCAACCTATTTACAAAGAGTAGTTGAATTTCCAAAAGCCTTCTTTCTAATGATGTCCTTCAAAGGGCCTTAAACCCGACGATCATGGGAGAAGAGGGAAATCTCTCCTGCCTCAATAACTGGTTAGCAGATAGGAAGCATGTTAGAAATAAATGGTCAGTATTCAGAACAGAGAAGGAAGAGTTGCCAACAGCCTCTCTCAGGTTCTCGTGCCACTGCACTTCCCTTTTTAGCACTGGAGAAAAGAGGATGATGAGTGAAGAGAAAGTCTGATGACAAAAAATTAACCTGAACAGGTAGAATTAAAGCTGCCTTTGAAGAGCTGTACAAGGATCTCACAATACTGAGTCACTTGGCAAAAAAATGACAGACGAAATTCAAAGTAGCTGTTTGCAAAGTACTGCATATGCAAGGCAAGAAGGGCCAGCTCTAACTGCTGATAAACAATCATGGAATCCTATAACTTTCGTCAGTATTAATACTCAATTTAAACCCTTTAATTATTGTTCTTCATGCCCAGTAGCAGTTAAAAACAAAATGCAATTTTAGGAATTATTAAGTCACAGGAAACAAGACCAAAAATAGAAAATGACTTACTGTATAACCTTATGATGCACAACATCTGCACAACAATTTCAACAGGATTGTATACTTAGCACAGGTACAGAGAAGGAAGACCACACTGAATCAACATAAGGAAAAGCTTCTGTACTTAATGCTTGAAAAGATTAAATAGATTAAGAAACTTTAATTTGAAAAAAAAAAAAAACCCAGACAGATTTAGATTTTATTTTAGGAATACTGTCTGCTGTATGCACATCTTGGAGTAGACCATATAGTTCTGTTTGATTTAGTCCTGCCTCTTCTGGATGATGATGCAGACTCTGCCTATATTCAGTTATATGTGATTGTAGGGATTGAGAATGAAAGATAAATAGGAGAAAAACATATTAGGGTAGTTTTTTTATTTTGTTTTGCTTTGTTTGTTTGTTTGGGTTTTTTCCTCTAGTACGATCCTTGAAATCTACCGGGGCATCAGCTACTACAATTATGTCAGAAGACGGGAGAGGGAGAAGAGAGAAGATTAAATTTTTTCAGCACGCAGGGAAGACACAAATGGAATTAGATGTGGGCAGCACACACATTTTAGAATTAGAATTTAAAATTAAGCCTTGAAATTAAGCCTTCAACACGAAAGTTCTGCTTCTGGGAAATCCATCTGAGCTGTCAGTTGCTGTGGAGACAGGTAAAGTTATGGAGAAGGAGGAGCATTCGTTGCCAGTGAGTAACACCTCTTACCGGCACCATACTGCTGGCTGGTACAAGGTCATAGGGCTTCAGACAGAAGCTGCATTACGTGCTGCAAACTTCAGCCTAATGAAAAATGTTCCCGAGACCTATGAAAACAAAATCCCCACATGGCTGAAATAATAACAGGAAACAAACTTCTCGAGGCAGAAACGGGAAACGAAGTGTTAATCTGATAACACAGGACAGGCTCGTACCACGTGAAACGCATTGGACGAGGGTTACCACAATACGGTATGTCTCCTAAACCTTGCCACTTGCTCATCTCCTGTAATTTAATCGTAGCTGTAACCTCATTAACCAGAGAGGAGGAGGAGGAGATAAGCCATGCTTCTCTCTCTCATGGACTTTTCAGGGAGGTCCTGAACTTTGTGGTACAATATCCAAAGGAACTCTCAAAAGGAAACAGAAACAATAATAAACCACTCAAGAGTAAATTAAAAGTCTAGTCTACTAAAAGTAAATCATTCTAAGAGAAACATCTGAAATAAATGAATGCTTTAGCTTTCAACTTTGAAGAACTGTTCTCATTTTTGTGGAGTGTTTAAGTCTGCGTCCCATATGAACCTGGTGCTTCCATACAGTACTTTAAAGTACTGCTAAAGCAGCACTTTAGCAGTTGCCACTTGATCAGAACAGACTGTGTTTTTCTTCTCTCTGGAAGAGCTCAGGCATAAACCAAACATTCATTCTTCAGCTGTGCCTTCCCCAGCCTTTCTGCTGACAAGTCCGCTCCACTCCCAAAATCTGTCTTCTCATGAGTTGCCTCTTGGTCAACCTGTGACAAACAGTCTTGGAGCAGAATCGGCTTCACAAACAAGAGGAACTGTGAATCAAATCCCAAATCGCCCTTTACCTGTGCGTATGGACCTGAAACCCACTCAGACGCTCAAAAGAATCAAATTGTATACCATCTGGTGTTCCCCCCTCCCCCCCCCCCAACAATGTCCTTCTAAGGTTCCTCCTAACCTTGCTACAGCAAGAGTGCCACAGAATATCCAGTGGTGCTGATCTGGGTATCATTTGAAGCAAATATCCCAATCTTATCTACTAGTCAAAGTCACAGAATACTTAAGTGTGCAGCTGATCTTACATTTTTCATTGAATGTCATCATATTCCCTGTCCATTTTAATACAATTCTCGCTAACCTTCTAAGGTTCCTCCTAACCTTGCTACAGCAAGAGTGCCACAGAATATCCAGTGGTGCTGATCTGGGTATCATTTGAAGCAAATATCCCAATCTTATCTACTAGTCAAAGTCACAGAATACTTAAGTGTGCAGCTGATCTTACATTTTTCATTGAATGTCATCATATTCCCTGTCCATTTTAATACAATTCTCGCTAAGCTACAACTAGATTAATATCAGGGAAATTTATCACAATACAAAGGGTCTATAAAGACCTTTTCTTTTAATGAACCAAGATGTGATTTGGGCAGAACAAAGACCACAGGGAGAGAGATGCAGAGTGGATTTTATACAGAAAGGTTACATGCAATAAGAAAGTATAAATTCAGGCACCTTCACAGAAACTTTTATACGCATCTAAGGAGTCCTGTTTAAAGATCATTATGAAAGTTAGGAAATGAAACATTGACACAATAAAACCGTACCTTCTGTCCTGCGTGCGTATGCATCACAATGGTGAACGGTATAGGACTAAACTGGTTTTAGAATGAGCAAGATTGGGTATTATTCAGACTGTAGGACAAAAGCCCTTTTTTTGGCCGAACTTGGAAAGTGTTTAGTGAATGGAGGTGGGAGTTGCAGCTAAAGAAAGGATAATCTCATGAGTATGACGGCGAGAGCATTTCCATGGAGAACTGCATTGTACCATTCTTCTTGCTACAGTTTCCTGCATCTCAGCCAAACTTTCACAAATGATTCTCCATTTATATTAATCACTTTCTTCTGTCCAAAACCAGACACAATGGAGCCTGACATGGAGAAGATCTACTCCAAGACTGCAGCTGAAACTAGCGTTAGTGATGCTCTGAAAATATAAAGTGTTAAGTACTCTTACAACACAAGCTGAGCATCTGAAACTTTAAAAATTTATTTCTTTCTCACCTGCAAAAGGAAAATAACATCTCAGAAAGTATTGTGAAAATAAAGGGGTTTAATTAAGTTTTCAGATATGGTAGTTATAAGAGAAGATGCTATAAGAATATGTAACGTCTTGTCTTCAGAACAAAATTTGAATAAAATCTAGTATAAAAGAAAGAAAATAATTAATTGTATAAGCACCACTGATTGTGTACGAGGATTTGTGCATGATTATACTGCTAGAACTGTCTTTATTCATACATACAAGGGAGCTAAAGTGAAGCTCCTACAACAATCAATTCTCTAAATTTTTCATGTTTGATGTTAAAATTCTGAATTTCTAATACTATGCTAGCATATTGCCTTTTGGGGTTTTTTTTCAGTCCTACATATGAGCTAATGTGGTATTTCGAAGTGTTTTAAGTAGAAATACATGCTGCAAATGTTTATGAGAATCAGTAAGTTACAGAAAACTACATCACTAAAGCCTGTACCATCCCGTACTTGATTTATTATGGCTGTGACATGAGAAATGTATACTGGTAAACTATTCTTTGAATGGATTCAGGGGTCTGTGTTTTCTGGGAGGGAGGAACAATATCTAAACTGACAGTGAAACAAGATTTACCAAATGGCTTTTGAGAGAACAAGTTAGGAAACAGGAGTTAATGCTAGCAACAATTTAGATGTTTTACTGAATACTCCTAGTACAAGATCAAACTATTTGTTTCGCGCTAGCAGAGTGATTACAAACAGCCGAATGCAAGTGTGGAGAAGGGTGTGCCTCAAAAGAAGTAGGGGTTTTTTTTTGCCTATTTTCTGTTGGTTCATATTTTTTGCAATATTATCATGTCTCTCTAAAACAACAAACAGTCAAGAACCAGATTAGCACAGATGGGGTGCAATCCGCATCGCATTCTCCCCCAGGGAGAGTAACTCGCTGAAGGGGACTGAAGTAAGAAGCGATACACAGCTGCTGCCTGCCCTGCTTTGCTCTGGTTTATGATATGAACCCTACAAACTCTGTTTATATCACCTACTCTTAGACAGCTAATGTGAGCGTTTCAGTGCCTCTAATTTAGGCACCTCGCTGCAGCAGAGTGATTCAGACCGCCTGTGCAGAGGACCCAGACTCACCCTGTAGCAAAAGGAGAGAAAGCTTTGAAGAAATCTGTGCTTGTACCTGCATCAGCATGCACTGCACTGCACTAGGAGCAAATCCTTAGGGAAAAATACTGGCAATGAGAACCTGACATCCACACTACACAGCCTGCTAAGGGCTTTGGCTCTATTCTGATCTGGGCCCGTGGATTTGAATAGCTGGTAATGGTTGAGGCACAACTTCTGGTTATCCAAAAAAAAAAGCCCATCTTATGTTCTCCAAGACTGCTCTGTGATGTGAATCCAAGCACAGCAAGTAGAGACAACGAGGGCCTTTAGTTCAAAAGTATGTTCCTAAGTCATGCCGAAATGCTGATGCAGGTACATTCCCTGAATGCTTCCAGGGAATGATGCAGAACACCTTAATTAAAAGTCTTCCCTTCTCCATTGACTACAAATAACTATAACAGGGGAAAAAAAGACATATATTTTATATTTTCATGTACTATAAAAAGAAAAAAGAAAACATATAGACCACAGAAACTCATATACTTCCAAGGGAAACTGCTATATGCCAAAATGCCAGGCACAGGAGTGCACATAAACCTGATTAAGCACATGCCTAAATCCAGCTGGGATTCAAAGTGCCAAACACTTCCTTTTGGGCAACAAACATACACAGGAGAATAGCACTCTGTCTCAGTAGCCTAATGGCTAGCAAGTTGAAGTTTCTGCCCCAAAACAGACAATGCAATTGTTTGAGGTGGGGTGGCTGTTTTTTATATTTTTTACAGAGGTCATGGGGTTCTTGAGAAGAAGCTGCCTGAACGGCTGAGATTTTAGTATCTACGTTCCGTATAAAGGCCTTTTAAGTTCCAATTTAGGGGGATCTGCATATGCTGCTGCTACGTGGCCTACAGGATTTGCATGCAGTAAAACACTTGCGGCACAGCCTCCACTCCAGCTTTCGTTTGCAGGCAGAACAACACCTTTCATTCTTCTTGCTTGTCTGTTTGCTAGTGTCACGCATCATTTCATATCCTGGGACACTCAGATCACACATACAGTAAAAAAAAAACCTGTTTCACAAATGTCAGCAAATGAACAGCTTTGCTTTACCCACCTATACAGCGCTATACATATATATATATATATGCACCTGTCCTGGTTTGAGGTAAAACAGGACCAATTTTGTTCAGTAACTTTGCTTCTTAGCTGGGCCTCTTCTGACTACTGAAATTGGCAGCATATTGTGCAGACACTGTTCGCTCTCAGAGTGATAAGACCTACGTTTATAGCTGATGCCAAGGAATCGTATGCAGAGAGGCTCTTGCTTATACTTATTGCTATAACAGCCAGGGGCAGCTAATTTTGTTACTTGCCCCGTTGGAGGGTTGGAAGCGGAAAAGCGTAGTGGGGTCCCACCTGTGGGGAGGAGAGGACAGGACAGGTGACCCAAAACTGACCAACAGCGTATTCCAACCCATCTGCCTCATGTGCAGTATAAAAGTGAATACAGAACTACTATACAGAATTCCATCTGTAATAAATCAATTCAAGGATTTTGCAAGTACTTGGAAACTGACTGGCATCTTAACACATTAAGAATGTATTAAAAAAAAAAATCCCCTAAACTATCCTTAAATGGAGAGTATCTTGGAACATGGCTCTTTGTTCTTTTTCAGGTAGTGATGGTCTCTTCGTAACAGGAACACACACTGAGAATCAAAACCTTTAAAATTGCCTTTTCTTTATGAGATCATGAACAATTTATGTTTAACAATTTCAGTCTTTGAAAAACGTACTTGATTGAGTGAGAGTGATTAATTATGAGAATCAAAGCAACTGCATGGAAGATTTGTTGAAGGAACTAATCACAACTATGAAGTTCAGAGACTAGGAATACTGTCAGAAATACTTCAACGAGCACTTGTGCCTGAAGAGATTTTGAAAGCAAATACAATTTTACAGAATTCATGTGCAAAACACGCAAAAACACATTAAAGACTCACATCCAAAGGGAAGGTACCACATGCCACTTCCTTCACCTCCACTTCCCTCCACGTGCTGCTATGTGTTGTCGTGGAGCACCTCTTCTCCTTCCCCATCCTCTTTATTTCCCATTTGCTTTCCTTTTGATCCTGTTGCCAGTGGGCTTCCAAGTATATTTCGCTTTAGATCTGCCTCTTTGACTTGTCCTAGGCATCATACAGAAATAGAAATTCAACCTTCATCTCAGTCCAATTCACAGACTTCCCTCTTCTATTTTTTTCCCCAGATCTGTTTCTGTTCAGAGTAAAGCTTTCTCTACCAATATCTGCTCATGAATTGTAGTGTAAGAAATAGTTTTCAACAACAGTGATCATAGTACCTGGTTCAGTATGTGTATATGTATCATTCGTGCCCAGAACCTGAATCGGTAATAACTCCCAACTTTCTGCAAGGAATGAGTAAGTGGATTTTTCATTTTTAAATAAACCGTTTCCTTGCTCTACAGACATATAGCGTGATGCCAAAAAGCAGAACTCCAGGTTGTTCTGCCTACCTAAGTTAGAAAAATAACTGTACTTAGACCATGGGTTTTTTTGTATCATGATTATAAAGGCAAAACAGTCATGGGTAAACAAGGTGGTGGGGAATACCACCATGATTTAATGTTAACCACAGAATATAATGTAAGAGTAATTTTGCTGATGCAATAGTTTTCACATCACGTGGGTTCAGGTTATAAACACAATATGCTACCACGTTAAATTATCTTCTTTTTTTTTTTTTTTTACACAATTAGAAACACTTGTTTTGCTGTTTCTTTCCTACAATTTGGATTTATTTGCTGTTACTAAAGCCACAGTTAGCATAAAAAATGTCAGCAAATAAAGTTCATGCCTGTTAGCCATGTGTAGGCCAGGAGGGGAGATTAAAGTAGCCGTAAGGAGATCAGTTAGCCCTGTGGTGCCACATACTATCTGCTTGCACAGTCCTGATTTAGACAAAGGCATTTGCCTTTGGTGTTCCACACTTTTAGGTAGCAATGGCTTATTTCATGCATTATTCTGAAACTGTCTCCTTTGGGTCAAAAACTCCACTTTTTCCTTTTGGTAACATGAGAGCATTTATACTTTTTTTTTTTTTTTTTAAATAAAGCTTTTTTTCAAAGCTCATGTGTCTGCTTAAAGCATAAAAAGTCAAAACTTTGGCAATTTCATATTAATTTTACATTTGAATTTGATTATGCTGATTATTTTTCAGTGTTTTCAACAGGGTGAAAAAGCTATTGGCAATGCTAAACATCTCTACTCCAAACTTGGTGGAGTAATTATGAAATAATCCCATTAAAAATTGCCGTGCTAATGAAAAAATTAATTTTCCACTTCCCAAACACAGTATCATACTTTTTATCTTAAAAGTCAATACCATGGTAAATGGTAGATGAGCAGTGTGTTGCTTGGAGCTAGCTTATTTTCACAGCAATTGTGTCAGGCTTCAGTCTAGCAGCTGTCATTTTTTATTCCTGTATTCTGAAGTGCATTTTTACTTTTCTGACTAGAGCAGGATGACAGAAACAGTGCCTTTTTAACACATTCCGCCACTGCTACTGCTTTTTTTCTTGGTTTGTCCTTCGTCTATATTCTTCCCGAAGTGCTGATGATTGAGAAGTAAAAATACATCTGTAATGCTGTATTAAGACTTCTCCCTCCTTCAAAAGTGAGGGGGAAAAAAAATATGTAATAAACCTCTCATTCCTAACAGCTTCATTTGATGTCCTATCCAGAACCTAATACCCTCTTCTACTCCACAGCACAGCATGATTCTCCACACAGTATGAAACTCCTGCATAAGGCCAGAGGGGCTCTTATTCAGTCTAAGCAAAGGTACTCTGCACAGGAGTGGTTAAGGGTGACTTTAAGGTGAAACTACTGACATTCTGTGAAGTTCAGGAACACACTATGGATGTACGCATGCCAGGTCAGCCAGCATGACCTGACCATCAGGTGGGACATCCGTGCCTGGGCAACTCCACGTCATTTACAAGTGGGCTGCAGGGCTTGGCAGATCCCCTTTGACAAAGGATGGGAACCCGCTGGTTCTAAGTGTCACGGTCTACAGGGACCAAACATAAAGCAGTCATAAAATTAAGAGTTTGTAAACAAGATGCTGGTGCTGTAAAATTTTAAGCAAAACTGCAATAGTAACACACACACTAAAGTTACAAAAGATTACTTTAGTTACTGCTTGTTTTGTTCCTGCAGATTTTGCTGCACTCACACTGTGCTCCTCTACTTTCAGATAGGTCTGCAGAAGCAAACCGGTGTGCCTCATCCGTTTGCTTCTCAACACTTTGTTCCTTCACAAAGGCTGAAGGGACTCCTCCATATTTCCAAGGATAAAAATTTTCTTGGATATTGGTTTAACTATTGAGCAAATAACTAAAATCTCCCAAAACCAGCAGTCCAGGAAAGAAAATTCTGGGCAAAGAAAGCAGTTCTGGCCCTACTAAAATCCAACAAAGTTTGGACATAGATTTTGGTAAAACCAGCAGTCAGGAAAAGCCACAATGACGGACCATGTTCTCACATGAAGAGATGATTCCTGAAATAAAGATAAAATCAAACCTGAGCCTGACAAGGTAAAAAAGTACTCCCTACAGAGGCTGACAGAAAATGCACTGAAAGGAGGCTAAGTCATGAATGTAGGAAGACCACAGTCAATGATACCTCTTTTGGAGTAACTATCAGATAAAACTAGAGTTTGCAGTTGAAGAAGCAGAATATTAAGATAATTAAAAAGAAAAAAAAAAGTAGGAGACAGCAACTGGGAAAAAAACAGCATGAAGTGAAGCTACTGAGTATTTACTGTCAGGTTACCTTTATAATAAAGGCAACACAAATTAAATACAACATCCTGGCAAGGACCAGGGAAACAATATAGGTGAAGGAACTCTAGTCAGTGCAAACCAGAGGACACTGAGTCAGCTACTCCTGTGAACGCCCAAGGAGAATGATCAGTTGATGGGACTGCTGTATCTAAGAAGAAACCAAAAATAAGTCAAGGAAAGAAACTCTCTGCCCCAAATGCTGTGCACACGAAACATGGTAACTGTCTACAGAGGTGAAGCACTCCTTACAGGATGGGTGCAGAGAGAAGAGCATTTTGAGACTGTCAAATTTTTTTAGATGTGCTAAGGGGCTGTGGAGATCTTGAAAAATTACGGGATGTTTAAGGAACGGAAAGGGAAGAGACTAAGGGAAGGGACTGATGCAGTTGTTAGTCACTCAGGAACACATAGTCAAAGATAGGTGATAAATGTGTCATGTTCATTTTTGAGTTTAGCGTTAACTAAGCTCCTACCAAATGACTACAACATTCTTAGCAAGGCAGGTATGATTCCAGTTTTATTTTGGGGATTGATGGCAATAAGGAGGGAATTCAGACTTAAAGTGAAAGCAAAAAAACAATCTCAGAACGCCTTTTAAGCACACCCATCAGCATCCCACCAAATATCCACCTCCTCAGTCATGGTTTTATCTAGGTAACTACATGAGAAATGCTTTAGTTCCCACATCTGCCTACATTACAGCTCTGTAGCAAGCTGAATGTAGACGTACCCCAGTCCGCCTAGCCCACTCTGCATCCTGCTTTCTCTGAAAATCAAATATACTATTAGTTCTATGTCTTTTATTGCTTTTCTCATCTTGTTGATACAAAGCTCCTCTGAAAATTGCTGTGTAAGTCCTGAATCAATATAATGTCCTGAATGAATGAGAATATAATGGTGTTAATCACAAAGGAAAGCTGTTCTCATTTATTTTAACTGTTCCCTGAAATAATCTTGCCAGAATGTTTTTGGTCTTGTTAAAGTTTCATTTTAAGTACTTACTTCAGTTCATATTTATACACTGCTTAAATTGATGTTTGTGTTGTTTTTCACATGAGAAGACATCTGAAGATGTAGGAAAACTCACTAGTGAAGGTCAGCAGCGTACAATCGATAGATCCATCACGTCAGGTATAGAGCATTCGTCAGAACTTAATTTCCTTAAACTTTATGATATTTGGAACACCTCTTGCATTTTGATGAGCAGCCCCTGGATTTCTTGAAAAGCAGCCCAATTAAAAAATAATGAACCTATTTTTTTCTGAAAACGACTCATTATCCTGGTGGTTTCCAACAGCAACTTAGAGCTCGGTTTTGTATCAAATTATTTTGTGCCTGTTGGCCAGCGATACCTTTGCAACCTTCTAAGGTGCTTCTGAAGTCAAGCAATTTCCTCGGGAGAAAATTTTAAAGCTGCTGTTATTCCCACTGAGGAGTTTGTATCTAGGCTCAGAAAGCAAATAAAATTTCTAGTGGAAACAGACAGACCCCACGGGATATTCAAGATCTCTCTCTTCTGCTTTAACCTTAGTGGAACACCTTAGAGGGAGAATAGCTTCATCTTCAGCAGAGAACACTAAGATTTCTGCTGCTGATTCTCCATGGAATATTTTTTGTTTGTTTTTATAGTACTAGTCTTTAAAAACATATTTATAGAATGCAAAACATTAAACCCTTTAGGAGGGGTCTATGAGGAATGACCACGCTCTCCCACTAACAGAAAAATAAAAACATCTTCCAAGAATGCTTTCTGATTCATGCACGTGTGTGAAGAAGAATCAATCCATTTTTGGAACTACAACCTCCCCAAAACTCACCTTCAACATTATTCATGTGCACTTCCAATAGTTACACCTACTGCTTTCTCACAAAAGACCCACTCTTGCAGAAAACAGAAAATATTTCTGAGTAGGCTCTCACGCCGACTCGGCACCACTTTTTGAGGATTCTGCCTCCACTTTTGAGGATCCTCCCACCACTTTTGGAGGATCCTCCAGTGGGAGATGGCAATACATACCTTCTGAGGCCGTGCGCTTCCTTGGAGGAAAACTGATGTATCAAAAGGGAGCGGGTCACCTGGGAATCCACGAACCAAAGAGCCAGCAGCCACCTACACCAGGAACCATGTTAATCCAAACTGGCCCCTACAGAACCTCAGTTGAAGGTGTAGATGCCTCTTTTCACTGTGGTTTGTTCTTTTAGAGCACTTAAAGAAAAAAAAGGCCTTCCACCACTACTGACAAATCAGAACAAGGTGACAGGAAGATGCAATTCATTATACTTTGTCGGATTGAGGATAAACCAGCCCAAGCAATGAGTTTCCCATCAAATCCCTTGGGAGACTATGCCATAAACCAAAGCGATTGTCAAACGTCTTTCAGATTGTTGCTGACTGCTTGCAATCTAGTATTTGATTACTAATAATTTAAGTAACATTATCAGCACAAAAAGAAAACTGGAATTGTTTAAATATTCCTCAAGAGGGAAAAAAAAAAAACCTTCTATGCTGACCATTTTTCAAGTTAAGTTTTTTATTAAGAAAATCTTCAAGATCATATAGCAATGCCAGCCTACTTCAAAGCTATACTGAAATAGATTCACTATGGACGGAGTTGTCCTCGGCAAAGAATTTTGACAACCCGCTCCCAGTCTTTTCTATTAAAATGCTCTCGCTTTGCACGCAGTAATTATTTCCTGGGCAGAAACAGAGTGAAGAAACTATCTAGCTGCATGCAGCCTGCCCTCACCTCACAGACGGGTTCCAGATCCAGGATGCTGGTTTCAGCCTGTTTTCCAGTAGCTACCTTACACAAAAATATTTATGAGTTTGTTGGACTGGAGCCGGAGAGAATGTTTCATCTCTTTCAAAACAGTGTCCTCCGATGTGCTAACAAACAGGCGCAAAACCAAACACCCTCTCTGGCTTAGCGAACCCGCTATGATTTATGCACAATGGAATCGCTTCAAAAGGGAAGATCGCACGCAGCCCTCCAGAAAGAGCCTTGAAGATGTTCTCCCAAAAGGTGAGGACTGAGGAGTCAAATCTCTCGCTCATCAGCATCACTCACAGGATTTTTTCCCTAGGTTAGACTCACTGCCTGATTACTGAGTTGCTGTGAATAGCTCTCCTCCCGCATTAAGCACCTCTATGAAAACTTTATCCTGCAAGGCAGGAAGCTGCCTGAAAATAAGGGGCTCTACCAGTAAATACAGCGATGGTCTAACTCTTTGTGGAAGCTGTAAGTGTTCCAGCAAAATGCAAGTAATGTTAAAAAATGAATAACCTGTTATTTTTTTCTTCTTTTGAAATATGGAGGTGTGTATGTGCCCGTGTAGCATAAACATGAAAGAACCTAGGCAGAATAAAAAAGAATGATTTAGAAAGAAAAGGAAGGAGTCGCCCATACGCAACTGAGAAAATATTCAGAATATATTCTTCAGCTTGCCTTTGCAAATTAACTCCTCACTGTTGAAAGGCATGCATGCATCTCTCTTGTAAAATTAGATGGACCAAGACATTTTTTCAACAAAAATTTGCTTGACTCTTTAGTTCCTGCTATAGCTAACACAACGTAGTAAGTACCTTTGCTCCAAAGGGGCCCAAATGATTAGCACTTGCAGATCACAGCAGGGTGAAATAAAAATGAGGCAAATATTTGTGCAATAAGTATTAGTAATATTTACAAATTAGCCTTTCATACGAGAGTGTCAAAAATATAAACATCTATTAATCAGAAAATGTGGCTGCGAGCTGTTCCTGTCATGTTCTCAGTTTGCTTATTGTTGAAAACTGCGAATAACTCATCTCTTCTTTGCCAATTTAAACTAATTAAGATTGTATCTCTATATTGAATTGACACAAAGCTACAGGAACTCTAAGTACCATTTTGAGAAGTTTTATTCTGTGACACCTGTCCTTTCTGTACAACTCATCTGAACACTCATTCCATGCAACAGTTTGATCAGCTCCCAATATTGGGGAAGCCACAGAACGGAACGAGAAGATTAGCACTTACGTATCAGCCATTTAAATGATGATGATGATCCTAATTTGCAAACTCCATTAGTCTTTCTAGAAAGGTTTATTGTCTGTGCTGTACAATAACTGTAACAATGACATTGAAAGGACTATAAAAAAGTAACATGAAAGTATATAAATCAATAGCGAAGTTACATGTATGATTCTTCAGCCCAACTGGAGTTCATGGACCTTCGTGGGATTTGTTCAGCATTACAGACTAAAATCTGGATGAATCTGTTCTTAACTACAGAATTTTCTTCATCCTGAGTTTGATTTTTGTTGGCATTTCAGCTAAAAAGGACAGGGAAATTCCACAGAGTTTCCTCTTCTGTCAAAAGCTTGAGAGGTCCATGAGGCATGAAGGTAACGGCAATGACCATCCTGCCACCAGTAAAATGGCAATAACTCTGGAATACTCAAAGGAGCAAAATCTAACAATGAAAGGAAATCTAAAGGAAAATTGGAGCTCACTTATAATCCAAAAGTTATCTACAGTTCTATAATATGCCTTGGAAAAAAAAAACTGTCTGGTATATGCTACAATTTCAGCAGGTTCCTTGAAAGTAAGGGGCTGTTCGGCGACATGGGTACACGAATGTATGTACGTATGTCCACATACTGTGGCCGTAATACTTCTGTGCATTCTTCCCAGCTGAAGAGAAGGCATTAGCCTCTCGGGTGAACGGTGAGAGAAGATCAATTTAAATCCATTCACCAGATACAGAAAAGCTCCACTTGAGCAATGATCTGTATTTATATGTTCAAGCATTCACCAGCAACCAGATTTTGGTATCCAGGGTGCAAAGAGTTTGTGGTTTGGCCAGTTTCTGTACCAAGCATAGATTGTGCTGTAGACAAAGATTTACAGTGTTCAGCTGGAGCCGCTTTAAAAAGCAAACTTAGACTCCAAATTACTAATTAACGAGGTACAAAGATGCTTCCACACAGGACCCCTCGATTATTGTAGTAATCTCGGCAGGATATAAAGCTGGTGTCCTTTAAAAGGAGAGTTAAAAAATTAAGCAGCATATTCATGCGTACTACATTTGTTGTTTACATAACAGCAAAAGTTTTAAATAGGATGTAAATAACTATGATATTGCAATTGTGTAAGTCTCATGAAGAAATACTGGGCACAAATATAAAATAGAACAGGACAGGACTGTCCCTTCTTTGTATTTCTTTAGTGCTTCACAAAATTAAATAGCAATTTTGAATTTTGATCATTTAGTGCTTTACTTACTCTTGTAAAAAAAAAACCTGCAATTAGTTCTCGATCAAGTTCTGCCCTCAGCTGCATTCAATGGAGATAGACAGAAATCAGGTTTGGGGGTCTTTAACTCAAAAAACTTGTAACAAGTGTGCACGTGCCCCACAACCAATATGATTACAGGCAATTTATACATGGCTTTCAGTACGCTGTCTCAGTAATTAAAGAAGAAAGAGGCTTTGGAGTTCTCCTTCAAAGAGTGGTACGGGACTTCTGAAGATCAGCTTGAAGAACAAGCTAATCACTGTTTCGGCGTTCCATTTCAGGAAGCCGTTTCTGGGAGTCCTTTCACTTCATCAGCCATGTTACATTGCAAAGACCGGTGTTTGTATTTAATCAATGCATTTTAGTTATGTTCCAGGTACTCAATTAACAGCACTCATTGCCAGCCCAGAGCCAGCACGATGGACCATCCTGGAACAGCAGCAGTCAAGGAATATCGCTCCTGGCTTTTCACCAATTCAATAAATAAACCTCCCTTGCGCCATTCTTTTAAATACCGTAATTTTTAAATTACATTTTGATGCTCTGCTCAGAAACACCAAAATCTCTGTGAGCCAATAAAACCTATTTTGCAATTTTGACTGGCATGACCTGTCTTCCCTGGGGTTTTGGTTTTTGGGTTTTTTTTTTATTTATTATTTTTTGCAGCAGGACTGCTAGCAAAGGACAGCCTACTTCACAAACTAAAAAAAGAAGATTTTATTAAGGAAGTTTTTACTGTGGGCCAGCTTTGGTATCTTCTTTACATTTTTGAGACTGCTTTAAATACATGCATGTAATGCAAAGTTTAGGCCAGATAAGAATTCTGCAAACTGCAGTGACTCTAACTGGTTAAAGAGAATATGGTCCGACTCTGAAACTGCTCAAAAGGTATCTTCCATATTTCTCTACAACAAACATAATACTGACAGACAAAATGATATCTACCCGTTTTCATCCAAGGAATCTAAATTGCTCATACACAGTATCATCTTATATGTTAAAGTTGTAAAGCCAAAAGCTAATATCGAAGAAATAAATATTATGTGCTTATACAGTGAATAAATTTTGTGTAACTAAGTAAGATGCAGGCAATGTTTGTACTCACAGTTCCTTTCTCTGTGAAACATTATGTCAGTTTAAGAGAAAAGATGGAAAACACTTCCGGTTTAGCCACTGGACACGAGGTGTCGTCATCCCTTGCCTTTGATTTGTCACTGCATTGTTTAAACTTCTTAGGGACTGGCACACATTTGAAAATGAGGGTACTCCAAAATTATAAGACATTTAAAAATTGTTCAACAGCTTCCAAAGCCTGACGACTGATGACTGCATACTTACGACATGCAAAGAAGCGTCCTGCCACTGCTTTTAACAATTTATATTTCAGAACACTATGTGCACAATTTTCTTTTATGCGTCAAAGCTGCGGATAACCGGGAATGGGTACCCTCAGGTGTAGGAAAGATTGAGAACATGAAAACAACAATAAATAGCAGTATATAAACCTGCAGTCTAATAATCCAATCCATTTGCCTCATAAACCCCAAATTTCAACGTGCAATAAAATCAGCAGACACTCACTAAACTGACCACATTAACTACCACACATCGCCGTGATAACAAGCCGAGAGTTTCCCTAAGGTAGTGAAGCACGCTCACTATGATCCCTCATCCCAGGCAGATGTTCAGCTCCTTCAGTTTTGGAGAACAGATGACTTCACTAGTATGGCTTTTCACATTTCAGTGATGCAGTTGGAAAGTCAAGTGCAAAAGCGGGGATAATACCCAAGAATGCTCAGCTGGTGGTAATTTCTTCTCAATTATACCGTAGGAGTGCTATACTACTGGCGCATTACATTTTGCTGCCACGTGAGAAAAGACAGAGAGCCTTCCTCTTCCAGTTTCATGATCATTCTAAGACATCTACCTGAAAGCCACCATCAAACGGTTAGTCCCGCTTTCTCATCACGGCTTCAGGTACACATTCCCACACGTTCTCTTGAGTAACTTCGAGATCTTTTTTTGGCGTGTTAGCTACCTATCAGACCTGCTTGCTGGTCCACGTCAGTGTGTGTCAGCCAGCTAGACCTGATGCGAGGGAAGCAGTCAGCGACAGAACAGGGAACGAACAACTTTGCTGGCAGCCAGTTCCCATGCAATGGGGTGAGGTGTAAACAAAAACATGCTTCAGTAGCCTGGACCCAAGCCTTTCACAACACTGCTTAGGTTTAAAGGAGGTATAAGCCAGAAACTCACAGCCTGTTCTCTCAGGTTATGGAGCACAGTTACGTAAAATTATGACGAGAGACAGAACTGTGCAAAAGCTGCATTGTTCTGACTGCAATGAGACAATTACGTATCAGATATGAAGCTTGAATTACTGAGAACTGCCCGCTGAGCAGAGCAACAAGCTCTGAAGGAACAGCTCAACAACAGAAATGCTAATACATCTTGATATGAACTTTTTCCATTTTGGAGCATGATCAGTCAGGTCACCATAATCCTTTTGAGATGAGATGTTTAACCACATTAACCATGGTGAGAAAAAGGAGAAATCTACAGACTGTATGGACCAAGACCAAGTAGGGCATAAAAAAGGAAAAAGGAAAAGGGAAAATGAAAAAGGGAAAAGGGAAAAGGAAAAGGGAAAAAGGAAAAGAAAAGGAAAAAGGAAAAAGGAAAAGGGAAAAGGGAAAAGAGGAAGGAGGAAAAGGGAAAAGGGAAAAGGGAAAAGGGAAAAGGGAAAAGGGAAAAGGGAAAAGGGAAAAGGGAAAAAGGAAAAGAAATGGAGCATCTCTGCTCTGTCCCTCCTTCTTTGCACCCTATTCATCCAAATCCTTGCATAAGAGCATGGAAGCACTTTTCCAGTCTTCTTCCCTTCTCCTAGGGCTTTAATTGCATGTAAGGTATTAACAATGAATACAAAGTGAAATGGTTGTTCCAGATTCAAATGCTGCAACCATAAATAATAACACTTTGCCCAAAACATTAGCTCTACTACTTGATTGAAATCACCAGAAAATGAAATTTAGACCAGAGCAGCTCAAAGAGAAACATTTCCTGAAGACAGGAAACTGAATCCTGAACTGAGGAGAACCTACAGGAGATGTACACAGGACCTCATGGGATCTTCCCTGGCTGTGACCATCAATCAGCACCATCGGACTTCGGTACGATAACCCTGCATAAAGATCCTTTCCCTAATGTTACGCTTCACTTCTTAAAAAATAATTCTGTTCAAGAAAGCCACTTTAGCTTCCTGTATTAATTACTGCTTATGGGGTCTCGAAGGAAAACTCCAAGGTCATAAGGGATACCGTAACTCAAAAGCCAACCGCAGACATAAGACTTGAGAACTGTAGTGAGGCATTCACAGACTGTATTTTGCCAGATCTGGAATACTATTGCACACCTCCATAGTTCTCACCACCATGGCAGCATCCACACACATCCTCACGCTATACTGTACTACCGTCTGATACCCAGATGTGCAACAGCTTCATCCCAAGCGTTGACTTCCCTCCAAGACAAACTCAGACACAAGCCAGACGGGTGTCCCCATAGTCTCTAGTATGTTAGAAACTCAACACATACGCCAGAGAGACATGGCCAAAAACATCAGAGAAATATGAGGATACCATCATAGACAGAGCGAGAGCTATAGCTACAGAGACTGACAAAGAATTTGTTTCTAGCAACAGAGAGGTCTGACTTTTGACTTACAGGGCAGGTTATATTACCTACTGCTTAGACAAGCATCAGGCTTAAATTAATTAAACTTCCCAAACAGTAGGGTTAGCACGACTAACTTAGCGTTTGATCTTTCTGGTATATATGAACTGAGCCCTGTGTAGTTATTTTATTGTGCATATGTTTGCATTCACGCGTGTTTGCACATGTGTTTTTCAGAGGGAGCCCATGAAACAAAAGTTTCAACCTGGTTTGCAAATACCTGTCCTGGTAATGTGCAGCTTCTTTAGCTCTTTTAGTGCTTAAATGTGACTTTGAGGCCACTTCAGGTAGAAGCCATGATTTCACCCCCACATGCACACACACGTGCATGTCTGACTGCGCTCCTCTGCAAGCGCACCTCATTTAATGTAACAGCCCTACAAGGCCCCTGTTAAAAGCAGTGGAGACTTCCACTTATTTTGGGAGGTTTGCCCTGCTATTTCAAACCCAGCAGGTCAGCGAGCAGGTCCGAGGCTGCATTGTTCGTCGAGCATCTGTAGAAATGCTTCTTTCAAGGAGGAAAAGAAAAAAAAAAAACGAAAAAAAAAAAAAAAAACAAAAACACGCAGCTGGGGATGCTCGGTACCCTCTACATCTGCTCAGCTGGAGATGCGCTTAAAAGGCCATTAGAAGCGCAAGGTGACAGACGTGGCAGGCTGGGCGAGCCGGAGAGCAATTCGCTGTTTGCAGGAGGAGGATCAGCCCCATCGCTGCTTCTTTTTTGACCGACCGAGAAGCGGTTCCTGTCCCAAATCCACCCAGGGGCCGGCGTCGGCGGGTCCCGTCTCCATCCCGGGGCTGGCGGTGGTCGGGAGAGCCTCCTCCCGGGCACCGGCGGTTGCTACAGCCGGCTGTAACCCCACATCCCCCCCCACATCCCCCTACACACCCCCCGGGGCTACGAAGGACCCGGGACTTGGCTCACCGGAGAGCGGCTCCGCCGTCGGGGGGAGCGAACTCTCCCGTGGGGGAGGAGATGCGGCACTCGCCTTCAGACGCTGTCTGTCCGTCTGTCTGTTTGCAAGTCGCTCGAACAGAATATAAGTAACCGTTTCTGGAAGGGAAAGGTCACGTTAGCCGAAAGCAGCTGGTCGGAGAGAGCTGGTGGTCCTTGTGACAGCCGCCTCCAAGGAGCGGCTCAGCGATGCCTTTATTCGGGAAGCTTTATTTTGTGGATGCGCACAGGAGCTCTGTAGCCACCGAGGAGCGAAGAAAGCCAACCCGGCTTTCAGTAGGTATCAGCCTGGTTTTACACACAGGGGACTAAAGTGCTGAGAATTTTTCCAGGCATATGTTTTCCTGCCATCTGCAACGCATTTTAAATTCCTTTTGCGTCTTGTAATGTATTCTCTCTGTTTAGCATAATAACCACTCTGCCTTTAAACACCAACCGTTCTATGCTGTTCTTAGGAATTTGTGGAGAAGTGTTAATTCTTTTACACGTATTTAAGCTGCTAAAATAATTACGCCTGGTAGCATGAACAGTCAAAACCACCGAATGAAGGTTCCCTTCCCAGGGAGATAGCACCCATTAACCAGGTACGAAGGGGAGCATACAGTCATAGTTCAGTGCAAACGTAATTTCATTTTGCCGGTAATGGGAGTGCTGATACTTTGATACCGTAATGGAGTTTTAAGCACCAAGCTTGTTATTTCAACTAGAAACTTTAATGTAATTACGCATTTTTACTTTACTAAGCAGAAAGGAAGATTAGTATGCATAGTTTTCTTACATGTATCATGGGGAATCAGACGGAGATCGCCGAGTGATACTGCAAGATGCTCAAGTCATTCAAAAGAAATGGCAGGTGGTAATTTTAAAGACAAATTACCCAGAAAAGCTTTTATTGTTGATCACTTGTTATAAGATTTGCCATTTGAAAGTAATTGTACATTCAGCTGAAACTGACCTTTTATGAGAGCCAAGTGGTAATATAAATGAAATGAATATATTCTTTATTGCAGTAATATAAAAAGAATGGCCTGAGCTTTTAACACAGTGCTTGACCTCTCTGGTGTCTGAACACCTCCTAATCTCAGGACTATTTCACAATAGCATATGATGAAATAAGTATTAATACAGAATTAGAAGAGTTTAACACATCAGCACTTAGAAGTGTACAAAATATTATAGCTTTAGGTATGCTTTTTGATAATAAATCAGACTGACGACTGAAAGAAAAAAGATGATTAGAGTACAATACACTCAAATTCATGATTACACTAATGATTAAAGCATCGCCTTTTCTATTTTAAAGCCCCTCTTTCCAAGATACTGTACCATACAGTCACATCGGGAAACTCCAGATGCTGAGATTTAAAATTCTCAGTCAAAAATGAATTATTTACAAGCATTAAAAACATGCTATTTCTCCTCAAAGGCCCTGATCTTACAAAGAGCACCTTTAGGTTTAGACGCGCATACATAAGTTGTATTCCCTTTAACGGCATCAGTCACATACAAACCAATAAATACGTAGAAAAGCGATAGTAAAGCCAGGTCTTAGAAAAGCTGTACTTCCCCCTAGCTAAATGCACAGGCAGGTTTATTAGCGTGCACCATGCGCTCACAACAGGAGGATAAGGGAGGCCGTAAGGGAGGGTGACCTGAGAGTCTCTTGGTGCTGCAGTCACTGAAACCGCAAACAGCGGCGAGGAGCAGACACACACAGGGCAGAGGGTACCACTACTACTACAGCACCAAAAGAAGAAAAGTGCACAGTTTACACAAAATTCCGCATCCATCTTCATTGCCATCACTGAGATTGGGAGTGAATTAATCTCTAATGGCCCACTTCAAATTTCACAAATTTGCATCAATTATATTATTGATTTCGGTCAGGTTATTCCTACTTTACGCTCCTGAGACAACCGCACAAGGTGGCTGTGAATCCTCATGTGCCTCCTGGTCCACAGGCACTTTCTTCACACGACTCTCTGTGACAGCAGCAGAGAAACAGTAAAAGAAGACATTAATTAACAAGTGCTTTGATACGTACTCGGTCAGGAGGATTTTCTGCTGTTCTCCTGTCAATCTATCATTACATTTTAGAGCTACTTAAAGGAAAGCAAAACATTCAGAAGGAGTATCTTGGGAACATCTGACATGGACTAATAGCTCAATTGCATGAGTGACTACTGAGGTATTATTATTATTATTATTATTATTATTATTATTATTACCCCTTTAGAGCTACAAGCAACTGTGTTATGTTTGCTAGCTTCCTTCAGTCAACACCTCTGTATTATGCCAGTATGAAGCCCATTCATCAAAGCACAATTTCAAGTGACTCCTAACCTTCAAAATTAAGGGTTTGCTTCTGCTTTCATTTCAGTTACATTCACTACAGTGTCTCTGCATTGCCAGAATCTCACCTCGTTCATCATCTGCACAGGAGAACAAAGCTCACTAACTTCTTATGCAGTATTTAGAATTCAACATCTTTACAGTTGGATGCTTTACCAGAACGTTTCTAGTCTTTCTCTAATACACTACTATTCAGCATCTAGAGAAAAAAAAACAAACACAAAAACAAAACAAAACCCAAAACAAAACAAAAGCCAAACGCTAATAAAGCCACAACCCCACAAAAACATCACACCCTTCACCATTCAAAATCTCTAGATCAACTGGAAGTGGAAAGTTGCAAATCAGACACGTCCATTAGTTTTAAACAGTCAGACATTCACTTTCATTCAGAAAACTTTGAGGCAAAGACACACTCCACCTTTAACTTTGCTGTTTTATTTTCATGGCCTCCCTAAGATGCTGTAAGTTACTGAAATCGTGGGTGGAGTAAAACATGTAACGCTAAGAGGTATGTGCTGTGACTTTCCTCTTCTGTATTGACTTCCAAGTGACAGACTTTCCTACAGCAAAACATTTCCTGCAAAGTCCGTAGGAGCTCCACTCGGCGCTCACCAATGCTGGGTCACGGCAGCCTGAGTCTGACAGTTCCACTCTTCTTCACGTACAGGATACTCCACAGCAGCTTTACGCGAGGGCAGATGTCACAAGGACACCCCAGCGGACACCACAAGCTACTGCTACCCACCCTGCCTGGGACTGAGGCATAGAATCCTGCCCACAGCAGCACATCATGTACGCTTCCGATTTTCTTCCTTCCCCCATTCCCAAAGCTCCTTTATTGACGACTGACTTCGACAACCTACGTTGGCAGCCAACTTTATATGCTGTACTCCTGTGTAGGTCACAGCCCCAAAATTTGGTGATCAGACGAAACGTTTAGGTGCAGCAGCTTGATTACAAATAAGGACTATACAACTGCACTGAACAACTTCGCATTACAGCTGTAATCACATTATTACCAACTTCAACACATTTCACATGCCACAGAATACTGTAGGAAAACGCCCTCTTACAGCGCAAAAAAAGCATTTTAAAGCTGCAACTTCTACCTTCTCCATTCAAAAGTGAGTGCCAGTAGAAATAATCTTACAGAAGTTAACTAACAAGTCTGGCTTTGCAGCTGCCTTCAAATGAAGCGGTACCTCTGTGCCCACAGCCTCTCTAATTTAAACAGATTCTTCAGCTCTTTGCATCAGTACATCCCCACTTTGCGTCAGTACATACCCACTACCTCCTCAGTTTATCAGCTTTCAACAGCCCTAGCAAGAAAGCAGCTTTTAAACAAGTAACAAATGAAAACATACAACTACTGTTAAATCGAAACACATAAAACATATGTGGTTATTACTATTTTCCATCATATTATCAAGCCATTGATGCAAAATATTTCGAAAGCACAATGTTTGTCCAGAAGTACGACTGTAATAAAGTTCTTTGAACTCTTTAAAACACGAGGCATTTGACAGACTACGCTTCTTCCATAGCAGTAACAAATTGCTTCCTTAACTGAGCCAGTATGGTGGAAAAAGACAGAATGAAAAAAAACCCAAAAAAACAACAAAACAGTTTTCTAAAACCTGTACGTTGATGGCTTTAATTAAACTTCCAACATTGCACCGGGCTACAAATACGTAGCTTTCACATTAACAAGAGCACACGCTGCATGAACAGTTACTGCACAACCTCTCGGCACCGCACGAGCAGAACATACGCCAAAACACAGGTTAAAGCAATCCCAGCCTTCTAACAACCGAGTGGCTTGAACAGCTACACCCAGACCTGCTCAGGACTTGACACACCAACTGGTAACGAGGCAGATAAACCACAAAGAAGAGAAATAACTTGTAAGAGGAAGCTCAGAAAAAAAGAAAAAAAAATCGTCCCTGCGTAAATCACGTACTTCTTAACCATAAAAGTAGGTATTACTTATATAGCCTAGCAGGAAACCGAAGAGTAACTTTGGCTTTAATGACTATTAAATATTTAGCTATCAGGAGTCTTTCTGTACTGACACGCGTTAGCAGAAACTTGCTGGCATTCCTTAAAAAATGCGTGGCAACTTTGCACTCTACATTCAAAAAATAAATATGACAATAAAACTTCTCTGTGAGCTGAAAGCAACAAGTGTTCACCCAAAGTTACTAGAAGTCTGAAATTCATCAGAAATTACTATTTATTTTTTTTTAATGGGACAGGGCATATACTACCACCCTTTCTCAAAGCAGATGGAGTAACAGTACGCAAAGGGAAAGCATGACTGCATATTCAGAGGATCTGTGCCTCACAGGAGAGATTTCATCATTTTATAGAACTGATGAGCAACCTGAAGAGAAAAAATTAAAAAAAGAGCAGAGAAAGACCAGAGAATTGGTAAGCCTGAGGGATGACGGTGCCTGTGGAGCAGTTACACGCACAGGCCCCTTACTCTTCTGCCTTGTCCTAAAGCACATCAGTGGGTCAGACCTGTGTGTCCGAAGGAACCAACGTGGCTATGCAGAGGTCTGCTCTGTTCTGCACTGGCAACGTGGAACAACCTTCCCCGTATTTTTGTGAAATACACCCTCGCTGTCCTGAGATTTTCCACATTTATCATTCCTCATGCAAAGCACTAAATACAGCACAGTGAATAACTGTGGCTTTATTTCACCTCAAGGAAGATAAATCTACTGCTTCCAACTTGAAAAAGGAAGCAAGCAAATCGAGGGGCATCTAATTCACTCTACAAACACCAGAACCTAACAGCAAAGTGCCAGTGGCAAAGCAGAAACCTTTCCCGAGGGCTCGAGCAGTCCAATTTAAGCAGCCCAAGCTCACGCCTTCCCGAATCATTTCTCTCTTTTTGTCGCACTCTCTGATTGCTAAAGCATTATCTTCCCCGGACATATTTTTATTCAGTCAGTCCCAAAACCGCCATAC
>NW_009646636.1:421831-432834 GCF_000708025.1 Charadrius vociferus
CCCGCCGCCTCTGCGCGGCTGGAGGTGGTGGGAAAAGCAGCCGGCGTGGGGATGGGATGGACTGGACAGCGGCTCTGTGCGTGCCCGTGTGTCTGTGTGCGTGTGTGTGTGTCTCTGCATGCGTGTGGTGCACTGGATGCGTGTGCCCTGTATTTACGGGATCCGGGGAAACCTCTGCTCCGCGCAGCGCTGGAGCAGCCTCCGGAGCCAGGCAGGGAGAAATCCTGGAGGCAGACACAGCGAGGGAGAGCCACACACTCACACACATCCACACACACGCACACGCACACGCAGACACACAGAGAAACGTGCTACACATTGCATCGCCGAAATACAGGAGCAGAAAGCAAATCCTGGCGTGGATCGCTGTTTGCTGGCAGAAGGAAGGAAAAGCACCCGCAGCCCCGAAAACTTCCTCCTCTCCACGGATCCAGCCGCTCCTAGCCCCAAAATTACGGATTGCCTGCTAGCGAGAAGTCCAAAAATGAGACTCTTCGGTTGTATTGCTCTCTGTAAATGCCGAGTTTGGAGTGAGCCCCGTAAATACTTTTTATTTTTTCATTAATTATTTGTTGCACACATAAATACCTAAGCTGAAGAGCAAGAACGAGGAATACTTCATCGTCTAAACGGGAGAGAAGGAAGGAGGTTTCTGTGCATCAGACAGAGAAGCATGAGGAGGAAACAAGAATGGCAGTCCTTGACCTGGGTAGTTGGTGTCACCCTAGGAAAGGAGAGCAGGGGCAAAATTGTAAATCCCCTCCTGCAAAGGAGCATCTGTGAAGAACTGAATGGGGGAAGTGAAGAAAATTCCTGCAAGGTGAATTCAGACTCTGCCTAGGGAGAAAGAAAAATACTCTGTGCTTAAGTATTTGATAGTAAAATCCAAAGTTGCAGTTTTAAAGGATTTACTGCAGCGCTTTTTATGAGTACTGTAGAGAAGTGTGATATTTTGTCGAAAGTATACAGAGAGAGATGTCAGACCCAGGATGAAGTGAAGGCGGCCAACAGAAGAGGTAAAAGACCATCAACTTGTAGATTCACTTCTCAGTGAGGAGCCATAGAGGAATGTCATGACACTATCATAATTCAAGATGCATTCAAATTAAACCGAAATTAATAGGTGCCAATACCGCTGCAGTGTCACATTAACCGCAGTGTTAGTCCTGGGTCTGGGCCAGCATACACAGCCTGGTCCCACCTGCTGTTGCGCGGTCTCCTGGCCTCCCTTACCAGTTTCCCTCTCCCACATTGTCATTCCATAAAAAAAATTCCCTCCCCTTTTCCCCATGGAGATGCTCTGGCGCCACTCATGCACACAGCAGAGAAACACCAGTTGTGCGCGCAGCCCTTGTCCTCTCCCTTTTCCTAGCAAAGTTCCTTCATGTGCAGGGCCAAGGGGGGGCAGGAAGGAGTGGGTGAGACATGGATTTTATGAGACTTCTGCAATGCGGTCAGAAAGGTAGGATTAGCACCTCTCCCTACAGCCTCCCCCTCAAGTGAGATGTCCCTAGGGAACCGGTGCCAGACCCCAGTGAGATCAGGTTGGAGGGCAAAGGTTTGGAAGGAGGTTTAGTGACAGAGATTTCCTTCCTTTCTCCCAGTCCACAAGCCATTTAAAGCTCCATGGACTTGCTAGCTCGAAAAGTTTAATTATGTACCACAATCCTTGCTAGCACTAGTTTTGGGGGGCTGGGGGGGTGGTGGATAGGTGGTTAGGTATTGTAACGGTGGCAAGTGCTGTTACCCAGCCTCATCTCCTGGAGGACAGAATGGAAGTCACTGCTTTAGCAACCCACAAACAGATAACTATGTATTGCCACCCCACTATAAATAATAAGTTGTTACTACATGGTAGCAACCCCATAGTAATGAAATTTAGGCAAGGTCTGTGTATGTACTGCGTGGGAAATTTTTGACAGATCTCTACATAAGATGGATGGGAACAGTCTTCTTTTCAGTGGTGTCCAGTGACAGGACAAGAGGTAATGGGCACAAACTTGCACATAGGAAGTTCCATCTTAACATGAGGAGGAATTTCTTTACTTTGAGGGTAGTGGAGCGCTGGAACAGGCTGCCCAGAGAGGTGGTGGAGGCTCCCATTCTGGAGACATTCCAAACCTGCCTGGACGCCGTCCTGTGCAACCTGCTGTAGGTGACCCTGCTCTGGTGGGGGGGTTGGACTAGATGATCTCCAGAGGTCCCTTCCAACCCTGACCATTCTGTGCTTCAGTGATTTCACTGTATGTAAGATACATACAGCTCACCCAAAATAGGGTCAGGAGGGTGTTACAAATGTTACACGCACCTAATTTCTTCTGGATTGCTCCAACTTCCTTCCACATTGTGGTCAAAGAAGAGAATTATCTTACTGCATATCAAGCATGACAGACTCCCCCACAACCCAATCTTCTTCAACATTTCTTCAACCCACAGGAAAGTTATTTGGCACAAATTCAAAGATGCAAATGAGAAAATCATCAAACTGGTTTGAACTAAAATAGAGAAGGAGATTCTGTGATTAACTCAGGAGTGCATCTAGGTAATTGTATTCTAAGAACATTGTAAATTTGCTAGAAAAAAATGGGGCTTATTCACCCCTGCAATTTTTTTGCGAATATCAGTTGATTTCAGACCATGGGTAGTATGATAGCACTTTTACATAAGGCGATGACAGAATGATGTAACCTTTATATAACATGGCAAACCTGCTATGGGAAAATCAGGCTCATTTCCACCCTTGAATCTTGCCTCGGATGTAAATGGCCTGGGCAGCCGGTCGCATCACAGTCCTGCGTGTCAAAGGAACACCTTCCTCTCCCAAGAGCTGACGCTGAAACACAGGTATTTCTACCGCTTCAACAAATCTCCTACTCATCACATGGGAGAGTCATTGTGTGTTCTCAGTACGTATGTAATTAATTTTGTACAAAGTGGAAGAGCTCCAAAGAAAGCCCAGGTCGGAACGCGCTCTAAGCCAGTGGCTTCAGCAGTCCCTTAGAAATATAACACCTTCTGCCAAGCACATCATGGGCACAAGCTAAAAGTGCTCCTATTTCAGGACTATTAGGCTATTTGAGGTAGTCACCCCATACCCATCCTTTTCCAGCTGTACCTTATCAAAACCCCATGTAACTGGTGTGTTTCAGAACTCCTGAAAATACCTCTTTGATTTATTCCATCAGAAGGAGGCACAAGTAACCACTGGTTGCTGAATTAGAAACAATTTAATATATATAAGATGGTGAATAAAGTCCTCCTCCCTCCTCCTTGACATGGCAATTACTATCTTCCAAGTTAAAGTGTTCTCTGGTGGAGATGGACTTGATTCTGAGTTGCCACGTATCAGTGAGTACTCAAACCTCGAAGTTGTTGAGTAAAAGTCTGGCTTTTCCTACATTAAGTTTGGGAAGAAACGCAGTCAATTCATTTGCATAAGCACCAAAATGAAATATTTTATTTATTTTAGTTAAACGGAACATTATAATCACCGGGGAATGTTTTTGCTTCTTTTGCATTTCTGTGGAAAGAAATAATAGCGCTTAAAAAAAAAATTATGATTAATATTTTTGCTTGGTTGGCAGTTGGACTGAAAATCACTCATTTACCCACTTGGAGAGCCCCCTCCACCAAACACATTCAATCCAGTAACCTAGAGGATTCTTTAGAATGAAGATTTTTCAATGCATCTACTAGCCAAGTTTAGCACAAGTGGGCTTTTTTTTCCCCCAAGTTATTCCAAATAGGAGGTGTTCATTTGTATCAAGTTCTACTGATTGATTTTTTTGCAAACTTTTTCCTAAAGTTGTGCCAAAAATGTGGAAGACAAATGATTTTTAACCTTTGTTTCCAAATACTTCTATAAAAAAACGGATTAAAAGTAATCATTCACGTCCTGTCGTCATAAAAACGTCAATACAAAGTGGAGCAGCAGCCAGCGTTAATTCCTCCAACCACTGGAACACTCTGCCCCACATGGCTGAGACAGTTTTATGGTGCACACTAAAGGAGCTATGGAATCTCTAAACAATAGGGACAAAAATAAATATTGAATTGCTGCATCATTTGCCAAGCAGCCGTCAGTTTGAGCTCTGAACGATTCGAGGACATGGTGCAAAAACAGGTTTATGGATTTTAAACATTATAATGTGTAGTACGTAGGTGTGAGATTGAGATTGTACAAGGAAGTTTTACTCATGTTTTTGATTTATTTCACTTTAGAAACAGGATAAATGATGTTACGTTGAAAGATACACTGATTTATTTTCAGGTGTTATCACAAAACTCTCATCGATGTCATGGGTATTAAGGGGACTGCATAGACAAAAGCATCTTTCACCTGACTTGACAATAAAGCTTTGGCAAATGTCAAAACGCTCTATAACTCAACTTCACAAAAAAAAAAAAAAAAAAAGCTGACTTCTAGATTCACCATTAAATCTATGTGCTCTGTAGATTTGCAGCTTTCACATAACGGATTTCTAGCGAGAAGGTTTCATGGGTTGAGGCAACAATCGGTGAGATTCTCAGATGTCCAATGGGATTACTGTTGGTGAAGTGGCTCTGATGTTTCAGTTATTTCTGCAGGTTGAGGATTGCTTCTGTGCAATTAGCCCCTGGCTGCACCACCAGGCCCTGAAGCACTGGCAGAAGCTGTAGCTCTGGGGGAGGGAGGGCTGGTGGGATCCTACCTTCATCTGAGGGGGAGATCCATCCCCACACAGGTTTCCAATGCATTTTTTTTTAGAGTACGAAACACATCCTTGATACTAAGGAGCAAGTCACCCACGCTCTGAGCTGTACACCCCAATAGGGAAATCTCCTTTTTCTATAAAACTGTGTGGACAAATATGAAGAAATGACAGGACGAAAATGTTCTTATTCTAGGTCTACAGTGTCTACTCCAGGTGGATGTGGTTCTTTAAAAGGTCAGAAATTGTTAATTGTATGGTGATGAGGCAGTACTCTGTGAATGAAATTGAGCTACGAGTTTGTCCCAATAAAACTTTCCAAAGACCAGTTCAATGAAGGCATACATTGCAGCATCAAAAGGTCCCTTTTAACTGGTTTTTCATGTTGTGTCCAGAACCTTCGTAGAAAAACTTCCTCCACACAGCACAAACTGTTCTCCCTTATCACTCTATGCTAGAAGGGGAAACTTTTTTTTTTTTTTTTTTTTTAAATTTGCACTCTATGGTATTTGCTGCAAAATTAATGCAAAGCCCAGTTCTTTCCAAAAAGTAAGCTCTAGAGGCACAGGTGTGAAGAACTCATCTTGCTCTTGAAGTTGCACTCAAAAATAGAATTGTCAACACAGCTGCTAGATAAGCCCTCGTAGAAAAGGTTTTCAGACTCATGGCCAAGAAAACAGACCTGCTAAATATACAGAATAATGAAATACAGCTAGCTTTCTTTCCTCTGAAAATTTTCAGAGACAGAAGGTAAAAAAATGATCTAAGATTCCATATGCTCAGTTACGCATAATATAGGAGGCTTAGGCTCCCATAAAAAAGGTTTATAAGTGGTAATCAGTGATATCATATTAATTATAAGCAGTAATGACTGCTCTTGAAATCTGCAGGCTATGCTATTTTGGGCAAATAGCAGCATTTTATTTTAGCTGTTCATTTTATGAAACCCTTTGTGAAGAAATGCTAGAAGTTTATGCATAGCAACTGACTGGGTAAGTCGAAACGCCTGGGCTTTGCAGCAAACGTACGCGATGGCTGGATAGAACCATTGCTCCTTTTAGGTGAGGATTACAGGAAACAATCCAGGGCTGTTGTTTGTAATAATGATTAAAAAAAAAAAAAATCTGTATTTTTCTATCTATTTATTTAAGGTAGTGTCATTTAATCTGCACATTTTAATAAAAGAGGTGGACCACAGTGGCATTCTCTCTTAAATAAAATGCCTACAATTTGTATTTCCTTAGAAAAGGTCAGTTCCAAAAAAAAGAGGGAAAATGAAAAGGTTTTTAAGACCATAACTTTTCGTTGCAATAAACAACGAAATCATCAGACTGAAGTGCACGTATATAGATGAATTCTGTTCTTATGCTCAATTTCACTGAAGTTCAAAACATTTTTAAAGCTTGAATAAATGTTGGCAAAGTTCCAAAATCCAACTATTTATTTATTTGTGTAGATCTTACACTGACCAAGAAATAGTATTTTAAATATTATGTACTGCTGGTTTTGTGTTGTTGTGATGCTTTACTTCTAAGTAACTGCTCTCCAGCTCAGGCAGGATTTTGACGTTATACTAGATCTTTCAAGAGCAAATGCCATTTTGCATAAGAACAAATATACACAAAATCAGGTTCATTTTCAAACATATACTTTTATGGATCCGCTCATCTCTAGTTAATCCGTGGATAAGATGCGACATCTGTTCTGATTCTCAACTGTACAAGAAGATTACCTTAAAGATGCCTAAAAATGGCTAAGCATCTTTTTATCATTGTTGTCTTGCATCATCTTGCTATCATTAGAAAGTAACAATTAAAACCAAAAAAGCACTTCATATACAAAGTCAAAGAAAAATGTTAACTTCCAAACAGCATTTAGACTGTAGATTAATATTATTGAGAAATATTACTTATTTTTAAACACGCATATAATCAGATACCAAACTACAGGGTAAATTGCAGCAATGTAACAGAGTCAAAAATATTCGATATGCAATAGATGATCACTAGAAAGATTAGCTTTATTTAGATCATAGGCCTGAGTAATGCCAAAGCCAACAGGTGTCCATTGGTGACAATTTTCATTCATATCTTACACATTTGTATTATCTTTTTCTTTGTTTTTTTTTGTTTCCAGTTGAAATTTGAGGGAATACTATGCAATAGACAGAAGATGGACATTATTTTTGGTAGAAGAGTACAGTCTAATATATGCATTAAAGCTGTGAATGTAAGGTTTATAGTTTTTAAATTACAATTTCCGAGCAATGTGTTTAAAAGTATATGATATGTTCTCTGACAAAGATCAAAGGGCTTAATATATTTTGTAAATTACAGCTGTAATGATTCCATTTGCAAAAGCTGTAATTTACTGGTCTATTTTCATAATGAATGGGAGCCTAACGAGTCACACAAGCTTATACATTCAGCTAAAATACAGGACATCTTACACTTGACTTGGAATGTGCATTATGATAATAGTCGGGATTTTATTGGAGAGTAAATTTTCTTTTCATTTCTTGGCGTGCTCTCCTTGTCAGCAATGGTGCATTCAGTCCTGCGCGCACGCGTGTGTACTGGAAGGCGATGGAAAAGAAAGGCCGGGTTCTTACATAAAGACAAGCAAATAAACCTCTTGTGAGGATTAAAGGAAAATACACCTCGGGCACAGTTAAATAAGTTCATTTTTCTTGGCACTTTTAATAGAATGATGTCATCGCCTTCTTGTCATGGGATGGACATGGCGTGCCTAATAATCAAATATTGTATAGAATATAAAAGAATGGATATTTGGTCTCTTTTCCCATGGATGGTTAATACCAATTTACAAGGGTTCACGGAGAGACTAGACAAGCCAATGGAAAAGAAGTTAGCTGAGAATTGCTAAATACTGTCAGCTTTTGGCTCAGGAATAACTTGAGCAACCAGTTGCTCAAGAGGACAGAGTATGTCCATAAATTTGTCCTTTTCTGTACTTTCCACCAGTGTGTGTTTTGGAAAAAACATATCAGTTTCGAAAGTGCATTCAATGAATCTAAACCTCCAGCAGGAAGTAGTGCAGATCCCCCCGTAAACATGCATACCTTGTAAAATCCTTATAAACCTCTGGTTTACCAACAGCACCCTGCAAGTTTTACAGAAATTGTCAAAATCTGACTTTTTTTTTCCACTTCACACTGTCTGGGCAGTTCACAGGAATTACTGTATTCTACAAGATCACTGGTTGCACAAATACAGTATCTTCCTTCTGAAAGTATGTTCTGCCTCACAGGAAAGCACAGTCCCTCCCTCCCATCATTCCCTTCCAGTAAGTCCCCCTGACTTGCTACTGGGTCGTATTCTACGGGAGGGAATTTTTTTTTCAGTCCCAGTAATTTCTAGTTTGATTCAACGTAGCTCATGTCCATTTGACCTTTAAATGGCAAGACCGCTAAGATTTTATTAATATCAGTGTAAAAGCCCTAGGTTTTTTATCCTCAGGACATTAAATTCCACATATTTAATTGAATAAAAGGATCACTCCTGCTAGGGAGAGGAAAGCTCACAGAACCTCTCTTCTATATTTACCTGCTTACTGTTCAGATAAATACCTGTCTGCCTTATGTTCATGTTCAGCAAGCTACAGATCCAAGCTTAAGAGGGAAAAAAAGTTTTTCCGAAAGAAGTTTGCCCCACTTCCTTCAGGGCACTTTTTGCAGGTATTACATAAGAAAAGACTGTATTCTTTTGACAATACTCATGTTCAGGGAGTTCTGTTGATTTTGATACAGAAAAATCAGATAGGGGTATTGATCTGTCCTTACTGAGTTCTTTGTTGGTTAAGTCAGTGGCAGGTAGCTTTCCCTGTACCGCTTCAGCGCTGCTTTGTAGTTCCAGGCAGTACCTTTAAGTCTTCTGTGAAAGTTAGGTATTGTATTCAGCCTCCCTTCAATCTTCAGACAGTAACTGGCTTTAATTATAAAATGTGTATTTGTCAAGTAGCTCAGATGCTTTATTTTTAGTTCCAGGCTCACAGGTTTCAGGAGAACGCCTCTTTCTCCCGGAGATTGTTTTCATTACCCCCTTATGAACCCTTCATCAAGATGCTTTAGTGTATCTTCCTCTGATACTTTTTACTTCTGTCAGCAAAATTGCCATGAGTGTAATCATATCACCACCCTTCCTTTTTTAAAAAGCTCAGTCTTAATGTTAGGATTTCAGAAAGTGCTACGAGGAGGAATGGCAGGAGTTTATTTGCAGAAAGCGAGAAAAAAAAATAAATAAGCGGGACACTTTCTTTTCCCGCCGCAAGTACTTTGCAGTTTCCTCTGCAGCAACTAGAAAATTGTGACCCTTAAAAACGGATCATTTCCAAAGCAGATAAAACACAGTAGAGAGACTGTAGGAATCCAGAAGATAAAGGTGTATGTAGTTGTATAGGGTCCAGCAGTCTACCTGCTCCTTATGCACGGCTTGTTCCCCAGTGATACCAGAGGAGCAGATGACCCCAAGGGGATGTAACGCAGCGTAGCTTGTGGCCAGCTGCCTCCAGGTAGTCTTTGAAAGACCATTTGCCTAACCTGGCAGGCTGCAGATAATTGGCTAAAACATTTCTGTTATCTGATAAAGTCTTGGGGTGGTGTCTTTGGGAAGACAGCAGGCTCGAGCCCTGCCTTCCCTAGGAGAGAGAAGGTGCTGAGGTACGAGAGGGCCTGGACAAAGCAGTGGCTGGGGAGTCACTTCCAGCCTCAAACCTTTGAAGATAAGTTTCTCTGCAGAATCAGAATATCAAGTCAGATATCCTTCAGAATAAACAGAAGAAATGTAAAAGGCATTTTGCTTTGTTATCTGCAATTCCAGCGGGAGTTTTGTATACAAAGATCGCTGAATATGCAGAAGGTCATTTATAAGCCTATTTTTACTGTTCTCTGTGATGACTAGAAAAAAACTTGGAATTCGTACACATCAGTATCAGCATTTTCAGTAGCGGTGGGACCATATGACTTCCTGAGGTCCCTTCTAACATAGATTTTCCTGTGGCTCCGTGACCTCTATGTGATATGCTGATTTTGGGGTATTTTTGGGGGTACTTTATTTTCAAAGTAAAGTTATACAAAGAAAAACCAAAAATATCTCCGAAAAGAACTTGGCATCAAGCTCCATCTTTCTTTGTGGTTCCGTAGGACAGACCTCAGCTTTAGGAGCCATGAGCGTGACTATTAACAGCAATGACTCCTTTCTTGCTGCTTGTCAAAACGGAACGACAAAGCTGGCTTGGGAGGACTGAAACTGAGAAGTACTTCTTTGAGACTGAGCATAACTGCAATTCTGTGATGTCTATGCCTAGAATGCAATCTTCTGTATCCTTTGCTTCCCAGATATTTTAATTGGCTCCTGTTGTCTTTCATTGCATGTGTAGCAACCGGACTGATCTCAGCTCAAGAATAAGGTTTAGCGCGTACCCTTTCTGTGTTTCTTTAATTAGCACGTTCTTCTGTCCAACTAAAATGGCTTCATGCTGCTTGTTTTCAAGATACAACATGTATAAATTCTATCACAATAAATATTCGCAAAACACACATCTGACAAAAGTCACAATTCCTAGAGTGCTTTTAAAGAACTTCTTAGAAACCACAGGTATCTTAATGTCAATTTAAGTGAGCCTTGCTTTCTTGGCACATACACTATGCAGATCCTTTTGTAAATCTGATTTATCCAGTGAAGGGCTACAAAAAGTGTCGTGATGCTTTTCCTACATCATGTACTTATTTTTAAATCATGTACTTATACTTAAAGCTCAAAAAACTAAGCCAAGTTTTTCCAAAGACCATGAGTTTAAAAAAAAAAAAAAGCATTAAATTACTCTGATCTCAGCAGAATTATACCAATTGATTTCTCCACACATACTATCCCTGCTTGTACCTTTCTAGATGTATGCAGATTGCATATGTTTAAATGGGTATGCTAAATGTTGTGTAGTCAGTCTAGCCGTGTGCGTTAGACTGCATTTAGACACACATAGTCCATCCACGTGCAGAGTCCTTTTGTCTGGATTTCAGGTTAGATTTACTGGAGTCTCATGACTTTAGCTGTTGAAAAATTCCAGATGAATAGCCAGAAAAATCAACTCAGGTCACTGATAACGTGGAAAAACATATTGCCAAACAATAGATGCTAACAACCCAAAGAATTGATAGATACAGAACGGACTAACCCACCTTAGATATCTAACCAGACAGCAGAAAAAAATATGTGAAGAAAAAAAGGGAAGAAAACTCTCAAAAGATTCCTTGCTATTGGTAGGATTTGCACATTCCTCTTTCTAATAAGTCTG
>NW_009646636.1:432878-496540 GCF_000708025.1 Charadrius vociferus
GCAGCCCTTGTTTCTGGTAGGGAAGAAGAGTCATGCCCCGAGTATCCAGTGCTACAGCCCAACAGCTTCAGGGAGCCCCTGAAGTTGTGTTTGTCCGTGTCCTACTGATTCCTCTCTCTGCATCTACCCCAAGGACTTAATCTGCATGCAAGCAAAAAACTTCATACAGTCTTGTCAGAGAAGTTTGGGGCAGAGCTTTGCTGCATCATATCTGTAATCTACAAGTCTGAACGCCACTTGAATACTAAACCACACACACCTTGCAAAAATGCGAGGATTAAGCAGGAGACTCAATAATTCAAGTCTTAACGCAGGGGACGTGTAAGGCACATGCAAATATTTATCTGAAGAGCACATTTCCATACCCCATACGTGATCTGTGCATCACATGATCTTCTCATTTTTGTCAGTTTGTAATAAAGTTACACTGGCGTTTTGAAATACAGTGAGATTACTGGAGTGAAAGAGAGCAGGATGAATACCGTGCAGTGCGCATTTTCTGCTGTGGTAGGTAAGAAAGATTTCACTCCCTAACTCCATTGTCATCTTGAGTTCTGCCCTGAAGTACCTTTGCAAAGCTTCTAGAAATATGTTTATGTGCTCTCATAAAAGTGGCAGATCATCTGAATTTGAAAACCACAACTTATTTCATATTTTTCAAAGCATATGTGGAAGTAAGCACTGATAACATGAGAAAGAAATCTACTTCTCACTTGCAGAGAGTGTAAGGTTTTTAGAACAATATCCTATTTTTTTAGAACTCCCTCCAAGCTTTACATTCCAAGATCATTAATGACAAGATACTGAAGACTGCAAATAGACATATAAATGTCTTTATAGAAGCTATGCTCAACCCTAAGAAGTTTATTCTCAAGTTACTAGCCTAAATTTATCAATTATAAATTGTTTTTGGAAAAGAATGACAGTTTATCATGGATTTATGGGATAGTAGCCATATTTATCACACTTTTATCATACCGATCAAAAAATCAAGAAAACACTGGATCTGTTCCCTGACCATCAAGAGCAATGGTGCCATTCCTTGCTTTGAGAGGAGGTTTGAATAATAAACTTGCTTTAAAATGATGGTTTAGGTTTAGAGTTTTCAAATGTGTATTCTATACGTGATGCACATATACTTTGTATTATGACCTGAGTTTAGGCATTTGTTACATAGAGAGATTTATTACTCAATTTATGGCTAATAAAGAAGTCAAACTTAAGACAAGTATCCTTTTTCTTTGCCTGAAGATCCTTGACAGTTGCATGCAACTTCTACAAAAAGAAACAAAAAAGAGTTGTAACTCAAAATCTTATTTATCACATTTAATACTTGGGAGTTTTGTTGTTGTTGCTTGGGTTTTGTTTTTTTTTCCCTCCAAGCTTTACAAAAAAAATGGAGGGGAAAAAGAGAAAAATTAAGCTTAAGAACTTCAGTTAACATAAGGGAATAGGATTGTGGTTCTATAAAAGTCTATGTACTGTAACATTCAGAATAACAGCAATTTTATCTATTAATTGGTAAGCAAAACAAAGATGTGATCCTGTTGTTAAAGGAAAATATTTAATCACTTTCTAGAAATGCTTTAAGTTATGTGGTTACCTGAAAGGTTAGGTTACAATAAAATTATAATAAGGAATGACTTCAAATTAGTGTGCATAAATGATTTGTCTACCAAATAATCACATAGTAAGGGACATCAGAAATACTTAAAGAAAAAAATACATCAAGTAAATAAAAGTAAGGTTTAAGAAACATACCTGAGAGGAACTACTGTGGCTTTTTTCTTGGCAATAATTGGCCACTCGCTTCTGCTGGGTTGTGTTACAGGTAAAAAAGATAACAGCCTAAAAGCTTGATAGGAAATAATCACCAGATTTTATCAACAGACTTTTAGTCCCCATCTATATTTCTTCATTGTATCTGCAATTTTATTGACTACATTTCCCTGTTTATTGCAGAGTCTGTGATTAAAGATACAGCTAGTAAAGGTGACCAGTGTTAATCAGACCCTACCTCTCCTGACAGTGATCACTGCAAAAATATTCTCGGTGTAAAATAACCATCAGACCTGTACCAGGGACATATTTATGGAGACATTAGTTTAGCAGTAGGTGAGATGTTCTTGCACCTAGCAAATCTTGACCAAAGTATTAGCACCTGAGAATGTTGCAGGATAGTTACTTTCCAAAGGAACTAGAATATTGAAGCTCAAGAGGGGAGGATGATGTTTACAAAGTCTCTAAATAGAAAGAGGGTGACCTCAGCTTAAATGATTGTTAACAAAACACCAGTGACCTATTCAGTGACCCCATATATTTCTGCTTCACCTTATCTGTTTAGCCACTAAATACATCTTAATCTCCAAAAGGGCAAATCCAGAATGTTAGTGATTGTATGTGATGAGCGAAGCCAGACATTTTCAGCTAAAAGATCACACAAAATATAAAACTGAAAACTGTTACAGCCTGTAAAGCCCCCAGTATCAGTTATCCCATCTACTACTTTGGGAAGGAAAAGACAGAACGTAGTATATGTGGAACCAATATTCTTCCTGGGGGCCAGCCCTCATCATATTAGTGTTTTCTCCTTTCTGATTTTCCTCTATACAGTATTCTGTGAATGCCACAAACCATGCCATAAGGTACAGAGCTATACAAATTTTATCCAGATCAGCTTAAAGAAAACAAAGCTAGCTACTCTTTTTAGGAAGAAAAAACCTATATGAAACTAACTGGTTTGAATTCACCCAATACACTATTTCTCACTAAGGAGTATGCTGGTAGAATGAAATGTTGACAGAGTAATAACAATATTCATTTTAATATTACGATTGAAAATATATGGAATGAATATTCACAGCAAGAGATCAAAACCTGGGATAACAGAAGGAAAATGGGAAGAAGAATATTTATTCTGCAAAAATAACGCTCTACAGGATGAATAAATCCTTTTCTTTACTAGAGCTTTATAGAAAACAAGGAAGGAAATAATCTTCTTTGAAAAAAGTGCTTAAAGTAGATGTTCTTTTGATTCAGCTTTTAGCATCCTTGCAATAGAAATGTTCCTCTAACACATTCATTGCTAGAATATGTTTTTATCATCTCAATCTCCCTGTGAACTCTGAGCAAAAACATTCTGTGGGTGGTAGAATAATGCCATTTGAGTCACAGCACAATTCTTCAGATACTGGAAAAGGACAGTTTTACTGACAAATATTTACCTATTTAAAGAAGCCAACAAAAGTACATAGTATTTAATCATCTCAATTTTATTACTTATCTGAGAGGGTTTAACGTACTGAATCCCAGCTTACAAAGCATTTAGAATTTCAATGCGGGAACAAGTCTCAAAGATTATATCCCATCTTTGTGATACAGGAGATACAGTATGTAAATTTTACAGTGGCATCACTCTTCCTGCTTTCACCAGTATTCAAAGGTCTTCTAAGTCATACCTGAGAAAAGCAGAGAACAGGAAAAGAAGAAGAACATTCTAAAAGCATAAATGAACATTCCTGTTTTCTGGAAAATCATTCCTTATCCTTCATTTCAACAAAAAACACACTTGCTATGCTATGCCTGCTCTCCTGTACCTACTTACTTTTACTGGAGTGAAAAAAACCCCAAACCCTAAGATGTTATGTATAAAGGAAATGGAAATATATACCAAGTATGTTAACACAAGATTTAAGGCCCCTTTTCATAAAATGACTAGACTGTAGTAAAACTGAAAGACTGCAGTTTTCAAACATTGCTAAAAACTTTTGCGTTTTCTAACCATGCAGGGTAATTTATTACAATGCTTGGTCATTTACAAACGTATCTTACGCAATGGAACTGTTATTGGCAGTAAATGACTCTGTCTGGAACATCATCTGTAAGTCTGTTATTCACCCACCAGGGTACCTGTGGGCTCATTAAATGACCAGGCAAGACATGAAAAAATCTCTCATAATAAGAGATTTAAGAAACCGCATTTCTTCAGTTTACCTAAGAGAAAGTTAAGAGATTGTTGGATTACAGTCTACCTATACCCATATAGGAAAAGATTTCAGATCGATTGCTCAAAGAGACAAAGGCATTACAAGCTACAATGCTAGGGAACTGAAGTTGAACAAATCCAAAAGAGAGGGCATAGATTTTTAATTTACAGTGGTGTTACACGGGGACGTGGTCAGTTCTTTATCACTTGAAGATCTTTAAATCAGTTGTATATGTTTAAAAATATGACGGAAGTTATAGGCTGGATACAGAGATTATTAGGTGGGATCTTATGCAGTTATGAGGTTAAGCCGGCGTCAGTGTGTTGATACTTAAATGCGTATCCTATTTCTAAGCATTTATTTGCATATAACTGAGCTGGGACAGAAACTGTTAGTGAACTTAGTAGTCCTCTTTACATGCAGAAAAGATAATTTTTCATATACACGTGATTTAGCAGGTTGAATGTTAACCCATTGTCTTTCCCTGATACATCGTGCCACCTGGCAGTGAGGTCTTCTGATGTGGTCGTAGTGAGCAGGTGGGAGCAAGAGTGACTGGAAACGTGCCACCAGCAGCAGAAGGCTCTTGACATTGTTTTTTGTACCTGTTCAATCCAGCATGATACAGAGTGATTGTTATGCAAAAAAACAGTTCAATGTCCTTTCTCATACTTTTGTCTGGGACACAGAGTGTGGTTTATTCTGGGAGGTGTCCCACTTTTTAGAGTCCTTTAGAAGAGGCGATTTTTATTTTCGCCATATTGTGTACACTTTAGAGAACTTGGACAAACTCTGCTAGATATGGCTTTTTAGTTATTTAAATCTTTCTGAGTTGTCTCTTTGTCATCCTTCCTGAGGATGTAATCATATAGCTTGCTCTACCTCAAGGTGAAGATTAACAGAGAGAGTTTTCATTACCTCCACCCCATTTGTTTTCATGTTCTTTCCATTCTGTGGGTCACCAGCACAACTTGAGCTCCCCACTGATGTCCTCCTCCAGTTTCAGTTCACAAGCCAAACGTAAAATGACCCGAACTTTGACCGTGCTTTGGGAGAAGACACGGTGTCAACCCAAGAAGGCAGGATCAAGGAAAACCGCTATTGAGATAGCAGAGGGTGGGGCTGCATCCCATTTTTCTGTCCAGGAAACCTTGGATGAAAACATGGGGGCATGCATACACCCCACTGCAGTGGATGCATCATAATTTATGTGGGCTGGATTTCCCCATGTAGCCAGCCAGCAGCCTCGGCTCCTCTTTTTTCACCAAATGCCAAGCAGAAGGAAAATATGATAGACAGTAGCCATTATAATGGGAGAGGGGATAATTCCTCTTCCCACTCAAAGCTCTGTAGCACACATTACCCCCACCTGCCCTGGCTGGTCTGGCGAAGGGAGCGTGCTCCTGACACAGATGCCCTACCTCCCTAACCTGTTGCCCACAGGGCAGAATCTCTCCCTTCTGTAACCTCAGTTTCTGCAGCTTGCACTATCAGATTGTATTAATGTATCACGTATTAATGTGTCACATATTAATGTACTAACCTCTACAGAGTTGAAGATAATAGGTTAAAAGAGCAAGTGCTTAATCCTTTACAAAGCAGATTTTATCAGATTAATCAGTTCATGGAATACAGTTTCGCCGGGATCCAGTAGCTGAACAGAAGTGTGATAGTATATTAAAAATTTATAGGAAAGATTTGTTTTGAGTGACCAATAATCCTAAATCAGAAAGCTTTTTCCACACCTACTCCTCATTATACTAAACAGTACCGCTTCCCATCTGTCTGCAGAGAAGAGACAGATTCAAACCACCCATTCAGCCTCAGATTCTCTGCTTTGAGACCACACTTTTTTCAGACTTTATTCCATACTCTTTGAGATTGGGATTTCTTTATCCTGTTTCTTACCATTTGGGGTTCAAATATGTGGCCAGTACAGCAAAAACAACAAAGAGACTATTCAGTTACCTGATCCAGTCTGACGTGATAAAATTTTAACTCAGCCCTTGCTATGTTTCAGTCAGTAATAAAAAGATAACAGAAAAGAAAACAACTCACGGAGCAGTACGTAATGTAAAAATGCATCAGTAGCATATGACAATGTAGAGAAGCAAACCCTTGAGAGAAACACCACTAACTCATTCTTGCCATAACAGAACAATCTTTCAAATCAATTCACTTTATATCCATGCAACTTGTTATCCTTGACTGTATTGTGAGGTTGTAAAGACTGTCACTTGTTGACATAAAATACATTGTGGATTCAGTTAAACAGACTAGAGGGATTTGAAATATATAACCAGAATACTTTGCAATACATCCTTTTACTAACAGTTTGGAGTTGATTTAGTAAATGGGGAGACAGAATATTAATCAAACAACACTAAAAAATATGAGCTGACCTTAATAAAAATAAGTAGGTGAAGTTATAAATTAGTTTAATTAACAGAAATTTAATATTAGCTGATTCAGATAATTTACCATGCTGACCATTCAAACTTAATTCAGTAATGGAGAGGGAGTATGAAAAAAAAAAAAGGATGCAGTACAGCACAATAGTTTACTATAATTTCATTATTTTCTCCAACCCACTTTAGCAAATTGCTTATCTTCAAATGAAATTCCATTTTGCATTCACACAACAGCATTTAAACAGCACGGAAGCTTTGGTGACCTACTTGCATAATGCAAATTCTGTAAAAATACACAGGATCTGTAGCGAGTAAAAACAAGGACCTGATTTTTCATTGGGACAGGTAGGAAGTCTGGGAACACGGAGCTATGTTTTTCATGTTTTTTATTGCAAACATACATTATTGAATCATTATTAAATCATCTCATTATATCAAGAAAAGCCGCCCAAACTTTGTAAATCAAACACCTCAATGATTTTACCCTAAAGCTCAAGGTTTGCTCTGGCTGCCAAACTTACAACCACCTCAGCATATTCCAAGTTGTAAGAAATGTCAACAACAGTTAACAACATGGTTTCTGCCTAATTTCCAAGCAAACATATGTGTACAAGTCACACCTTTCATGCATGAAATTATCATACTGGAATCGGTAAATGAGGCCCTAATGGGTGCCTCATATTTTTAAGAGTAGAAGATATTCATAAATGATCCGTTGTTTTTTTTTCATTCTCTCTTAAAACAGCACTTAATGGATATGTTTGAAAATGTTACATATGCCTTATTTCTCATGGTCTAAGCAGCCTTCAAGTTTTATGTAATTCATTTGAATCTGAAATTATTAGACCTTTTCTCCCATGTTCTTTTTTCTCCTTTTAAATAAATGAAATGGAAATTAAGGCAGCATCAAATGTAAAATTAACATTGTCATTATTGCTTTATTAGTTTTGACCATGCTTCTCATTCAAGGGCCGTACGCATTTTTGCGGGCTTTCAGACCACATAGTTCCTGTTTCATGCCTGGGAATGTCAGTGTCTTGAAGACTTTTCGTCTTTCTCCTTGCAGCTGTTGCTCAGGGACAGTCGTGGCTGTACTGTCCACATTCAAAAGCAGAGCGGGTATTTGCTGTCGTAATATATATGCGTTCTTGAGAGCATTTGCAGACCAGCTGACATGGATAATGACAAGGATGGAAGATGAAGGCCAAAGTGTCATTTCTGGAGAGTTTTAGAGAAGAGGCTGAAGGTCTGGTCTGCCTTCGTTTTTGTGCCGCTCTGGGCTATCCTGGAGCAACCTTAAGGTTCAAAATAAGGCAAAACTCTGAAAGCATTGAGATAACGGGCACAAACTTGCACATAGGAAGTTCCATCTTAACATGAGGAGGAACTTCTTTACTTTGAAGGTGGCAAAGCAATGGAACAGGCTGCCCAGAGAGGTTGTGGAGTCTCCCACTGTGGAGACATTCAAAACCCACCTGGACTTGATCCTGTACAACCTGTTGTAGGTGAACCTGCTCTGGCGGGGGGGTTGGACTAGATGATCTCCAGAGGTCCCTTCCAACCCTGACCATTCTGTGATACTGTGATTATAATTTAGTATTAACCCCCCCCTAAACTCTATGACTTCAACATTCGTAGTTCCTCCAAAGAGTCATGGAGCTGTGGTGGGTTTTTTGTTTGTTTGTTTGTTTTTCAAATAATGCCATTTAAAGATCATGATAAATGTAGGGTTCTTTCTTTAGGCTCTTTCGTTTTAGCATATGATGTAGAAAAGGACCAAAAATTAAAAGCTATAATCAAATAAAGCATGCCAAAAATTATGGTTAAAAAGAACAGGAGAAAATGAATCTTATTGAAGCTGAATCTTATTCTGCCCTGTTGGTATTTGACAATATATTATTTATCTTCATATTTTATGAAAGTTTTGGCTTCAAATGCTGTGGCTTTTTCATGTAGTACAGGCTGAAACTTCACAGAGGCACTTAAAACAAGAAAAAAAAAAGACAGACCAATAAGCAAGCTGAGATAACATTTCAGAGATGTCTTTGTACAACACATAAACGTTAAAATATATCTGCTGCATGAAAAAGCTTTGTTTATAAATAAAACGAGTCTTAAAACATCTCAGAATTCTTGCTACAGTTTTATTCTAATAAAAGTATCTATATTTGTTCTAAAACAAAGTAACTTTAACTGTTTTCATTCAACATTAAACTAAATGAAACAATCATTAGTAATTATTACTGAGAAGACAAGAGAATAGTTTCTTGATAAACACAGACACACTCCACAATGCTGTATGGAAAAATTATTAACTGGAAAACTTGTTTGTTTGCAACATAATTGCCAAGATCTGATCATTCTTCCATCACCTCCTACCTCTTCGTGCATTAGTCCATCAGAAATGATGCAGCATGTGTATTTATTCACGGACCCGTTCCCACTGAAAACAAATTTCCTCACCTTCCTTCTGAAAAAAAAAGGAGGGGTCCGGGAAGATTTGGGGCAGGGGGGAGAGGGAACAGGTAGAAGAATGCAGCATCTCTGAAGGACCAAGACTGAAATGCCGCAGCATGGCAGGCAGTACTGGAGAGACTCCACAGAAAGTTCAGGGAAACCGCAGGAAGGAATTATAAGCTGCAGCTTGAAGAAAGCCATACATGAAAACACATTTGATGTGTTTAAAGGCAAAGGAAAAGTCAAAGCTTGAGGATGTTCACCCTTAATTGCCCAGAAAACCACATGAACTAGTTTGGGCAAAAAAGAACACTGCCTAAAGGAATAAGTTCACCTTTAAGGGAAGGTAAAATAGCCATGCACTTTGATATTTTTAAGCTTTTTCCTTCATTTCGTGACCTTAGGAAACCTTGTTCCTACTGGTGTTAGGACAGTTGCCTCATTGGTCTGCTCCAGCATCCTCGCAGAATCCCAGGTACCAGACTCAGAGCATCCTGATAACCACGGGGATGTATAGTACAAGAGGTGGTACACAAGGTCTGGCCCCAAAAGTATGGGGATTGGCAGATTTTGTCCTAGTAGGCAAAAGCAGGAAACCTGACACCGAGGGAAGTGTAGCTGGTGCAACTGCGCCACCTCTACATTGTGATACAACACGATGATTCCTTCATATCTATGACATGCAGCATTAGGGGGAAAAAAAAAAAAATCAGGAAAATTTCTTTATTCAGCCATAGCAATTCTACTATACTAGGAAAGTGATGAGAGATCCCATAAACCCACAACACAATGTGACCTGTGTACCATGTGGAAAAAAGTTATACCACAGGTAACAGAAGAATTGAGTTATGTGAATTTATGCCCACATTTATAACTCAAGTCACTACTTACAGCCAATATTTGGAGATTCTGTCCTTGCCACCCTTCCTTCAATTTAGATACCGATAGAAGAGTACCACAGAATATGCTGTTATTCCCTTTTGTGTTATTTTATTGACACATCATACCCTCCAAAAAAACCCTTTTGGTTTTAATGTTTAATAGTTGTAAATTATTTATGTACTCCTCTTTTTCATGTGTGTCGCCTAAGGATAAAACACAGGGTTATTATTGCTGGTACTGGGAGAAGCAATCCTTTGGGCATGATCTTTGTTTTCACTCTCCCTGAAACCCTTCAACTCACTGACTACAATGATGCTGAGTGTGAAGAATGCACCTGTCAATCATCTAGAGATTTAAATCTATCGAACCCTGCTATCCACTCAACTAAGCAAATGTTTTTTCACTTACACAAATTTTAACATAGCCTTGCATCTCCTTGTTGGAGAAGAAAACATGCATATAGAGATATCAAGAAGCACAAAACTGAAAAAAAAAAATAAAAAAAAGAGGAATTCAGTGTCAAAGGCAAACAGAGCTGTGGCGTTAACCCGTTCCACAAATTTCTCATTTATGAGCATGCATGTGAGAATATAAGACTAAAAAGGAAGCTGTTTATAGTGCCGAGAGTGCTCAGGACTACAAGATTTAATTTTCAGCTGAATGGGTGCATGGTATCAGTTAATATCCAGGGAATGCAATCACAGAATAATCCATTTTGAAGGAACTGAGCCCTATCTTCGAAAACTTCAAACAACAATATATTTAGGAACACAGTTCTATAAGTGTACAGTGCGAATGTTACAAAAAAAAGGCATTTTACTGTGGTAAAAAAAGGAAAAAAATAACAGAAAGTGAGCTCGGGTAACTAACTTTATCCTCATGTAAATTAGATTAATGAGTATTTTTGTAATCTTTTGGGAAAAAATGATAATAGTAGCTGCATTGTTTATGCAAATAGTATCCAAATATGCAAAATGGACATAACCAGATTATAAATTAAACCTTAGCTAAATGATTAGCCTGAGTCTATCTCTACAAAGCAGAAAATCTCATTAAAAACGTTGACTCTACATTTAAAAAAAAAAAAGAGAAAACTTTCTATTTTTCTTTTATAATGTATGTGAATAGTATATAAAGAAAATTAATCTTAACATCACCTTAAATCTTCATTTTCCTCCTATCTGGAATTGATTTTGTATCAATGCAAGTTGTTTAACAGAAAGTGTCTTCCAAAGGGACAAACACAGTTTACTGTTTAAGTAAAATGAACCCAGTCTTTACAGCAGCTACAACTCATCAGAATTCTGAGTTCAGTATGTAGCAATATCCTCCTTCCTGAAGAAAAAGATGAAAAAAATAGCTATATTGAATTAATTCCCTGGCTTAGCAGAGCAAACATATTATCAGTGAATATTCACAGAAGTTTGTCAGGCTTGTTTATTCATGTGTTGCCTGTCATTGGAAATGCAGAAAAACTAGGAGATAATATTTTTACTCAAATATAATTTTTTTTATGCATATATGTTAGATTTTGTAAAGAGTAATTATTTTGGTTGCTGAACCTTTAACTTTTTAAAAGAAAAAAAAATCAGAAATATTTCTTTATTTTACTTCAGAAAGTACAAAATCAGTATTTTGAAAGTTTCATTCCTTTGAAGATTTGGATCAAAAACCCAACAGCAAGACACATTATGGAAACTTGAAATGACCATAAGATTGACTTTCAAAATCAAGCTTACTGTCCTACTCCCTTATATCAATTATTTCAGCTTTATAAAATTCCTTATTTATAAAAAAAAAAAAAAAAAAGATGAAATATACAGGAATAAATACATTACATCATGATTTGAAAGAGCTGGGGAAAAAAAAATCAGCATGAAAAAGGGTGTGTAATACAGTGAGAAATCAATGTGCTACCCAAACTTGCATCAGCAGTGTGCCACAACTACTTGCAAAATTCAGTTCAAGTTCCAGTTATTGGTTCTGTGTTTTTGGAAAAAGTGTTGATCCCAACTCTGAGAACTTCCAAAGCTCTTAAACAAGAGAAGTACAAGATATAGCTTGATCCCCTTCATCTCAGTTGTATAGTCTCACAGATGTGCCCTAGAAATTTTGTTTTGATTTTTGTAGGAGCAAATAAAATTTTTCAATTAGCTATAGGTAGAAGGAAGAATAAACCGGTATACCAACAATGACGTTGTTCTTTCCTATGTCTGACAGCTTTATGTTTCCAAATACAGCCCTAGTTTAAGTGGATACCACTTTCTTGTCTAAAAAGTTACTTCAAAAAGTGTGCATAAAGAAAGTAGTCTGCTGTAATAATTCTGCGAGCTTCCGAGGTCAGCAGGTTTAAAATAGAGTAGAAGACTTGTGTATTCCAGCAAAAGAAAAATAAAAAAAAAATTAAAAGCAAGTTTGTGCCTATGATAAGCTACCCCTTATTTCAGTTTTCCATTTTCCTCAACTCTGGAAAAGAAATTGGTTCTGAGCTTCTGGGTTTTTTTCTGCTCACAGTTCTGCATTGATTTTACCCCTAACTAATACATAAACAATTTTAGCTTGAGGGTGACTTATTTTTGGCTTGTCAAGCTAACAAAAATGGAAATCATGTTTTCCTTTCATTTTTGTGCAGTCTGCATATGCACATTCCTTTTTTAGAATGCGAGTGTTTTATTTAGACATCCATGAAATGTTGATATTTCAGATATTTTTTTTTTTTTTTATCTTGAACTGAATCCCAGACTACCTGCTCCCAAATCAAAACAAGGGGTGGCAGAGATCTTTTCTTATCTAAACATGTTTCTTAGAATGATTATGGGATTTAGGCATTTGAAACAGAGGATCAATATGATTGTCATTATATTTACATATGTCTTTGGAAAATGTCGCTGCTTTGAAGGCGATGACAGGCAAAAAGACAGTAAAGAAGAGAATTAGATCTAAGTATGTTTCTTTTAGTGATTATGGGATGTAACGATTAGGAACTGGTGTTCAATGCTGCTAACCATTTCACTACTGTCTACCAATAAAACGACAAAATAGGAGTTAAAAAAGCAATGTGGAAAGTAGTAATTCAGCAATAAAAGTTCTCAGATGTAAGAATATGCAAGTGTTTCTCAGCATAAATACAATTTACATGTTCTGATTTACAGCTGGATGACTTGGGACGAGTCTATTTGACTGCTTTTCCGTAACTCAAATACTATGCAGTTGTATTGCCCAACTCACGTAGCATATAAAAGTATAAACAGCAAAAAGATATTAAACAGCAAAGATCAGCTTCCACTCTGCAAAGACAGCTAAGCCGAACATAAGGCAATTTATAATAAGATCATGTTTATCCATAATAAGCAAAATCAGCAAGGATCAATAGCTACATTTTACTCAGACTTACAGGCAAGGAAAGAAATAACAGATCCAGCGTCCACTGGCAGCTTTCTGAAGTTCACAGTATCAAAGTCTCCAAGCACCAGTCCAACTGTATCTAATGTTACTGACTTCAGTTATGTTCCAGGAAAACAGTGTACAAATGTCTGCTAACAACTCCCTCATGACACAGCTTCTGGCCTCTTCAGACAACATTTTTGATCTGCATCTCTTTCTCTTCCTGCCCAGCCTCGTATCCTTTATCCTTGTTGATAGTGGGCTTGTTAGCTAGACTTGAGGCTATCTGCCCTGCCTGCCTGCCTGCCTTGGTAATGAGGCTCAGTTGCCTTCTGTAAATGTATACCAGCTGCGGAGAGATTGATAAAATCTAACAACACGCGTTGGGTGTGTTAAAAAGCTTCTCTTGAGTCCCTGGTGTCAGTTACAGATCTATACAACTGTATCTGAGGACTTCATACAGGCTGAAAAGGAAGAGCTTCCCTTCATGTTGAAGATGGCCAGGTTGACTTGGCAAACCTGCAAGACCTTTCACGTCACTCAGCAGAAGGATAGAACCAGCCCCGGGTTGTTCAGGAGAACATTGGTGAGAGAAAGCTAGGATATCTAATTCAGGAGAAATACAGGATATCTAAACATTGTGGGCAGCTTTTAGCATTTTGGAGACTGCACCAAGTAGGTTTGTGAGGAGCGATTTACAAGAAAGTGACATACAGGATCTCTCAGCCCATCTGTAGGGTAGGTGGCTTCTACTCAAAGTTTGGGGGGTTGTGTTTACATACAGCATTATATACATTCTCAGGGTATAGGGGCTTGCATTTTGGATTGTTGGTTGTTTTTTTTTTTAAATCAGTGCTTTGTAAAGGTCCTAACCAGGCTCCTTGTTGGCAGACTTTGTCCCTGTGTCAGGAGGGCGAGGCAGATTCCCCCCCTGAGCACATTACAGTCTTGATCCCTTTGCTCAGATCACAGAACTCACCCAAATGCAGTGCAACTCCTTCTCCCCATTAAAAACACAGGCGGTGGAGAAAGGAGATGGCATGCGTGTCTGAGATGAGGTCAGGGTGAAGCTGGGATGGACTAGGAAGAGGTTCCAAATCTCTCAAACTGGGACAGTCACCTGCTAATTTTAAGATGTATATTGGTTACAGAGACAGGCTAAAGGGAAGTTCCCTTTGATTCAGATGGAGTATTTAGTCATACTTTCAGGTACTGTATTGCCACTGAATACTCCTGAATTCATCATTCCTGGAGATGGAGGCCAAACCCCATGAAGGCCTGTTCTCTCCTCTGCCAGAGAGGAAAACAGAAGGGAAATCCTAATACAGCCAAAAGGAGGAAGTCCACTCAATGGGGAAAAAAAAAAAAAAAAAAAAAGGAGAGGAAAATATTCAATGTTTAGAGCAGTGGCAGGCCTAAAGGTAGCCAATGGCTACCCACACCTGAAATCACAGTTCTTTTAGAATTACTGGTTTCTTAGAAAACTAAAATTAAAAGGAAAAGAAATACAGACACCTTCACCGCTTGTAATCCAGATCCTGGAATCTCTGCACTGGAAGACTCAAGTGAGCTGATGAAGGATCAGGGGAACATGGTAGTGACACCCTTTCCACTTTTCAGGGCTTGTTTACAAAATTAGTAAAGCATTCAATCACAACATAAAAAGTTTGGATTTTATTCTCTGCTCAGCTAGAATGGAATCAGAGCCTCATCTCCCAGTGGACACATTGACTTGCTTGTTTTCTGGCCCCTGGAACTCTATGTTCAACACATGCTGCCACAGCCTCATCACACAGAAAGGAAACTAGTTTCTATCTTGATGCTCTAATAGTAGCCTTAAGATGTGGAATTACAACTGCTTAGTCTGAAGAGGGACAGGAATCTAGATCAGTTTTGGGCCCCTCACTACTGGAAAGACATTGAGGTGCCAGACCATGCCAAAAAAAGGGCAAGAAAGCTGGTGAGGGGTTGCGAGCACAAGTATTATGAGGAGCAGCTGAGGGGACAGAGGTTGTTTAGCCTGGAGAACAGGAGGCTCAAGGGAGACCTTATCACTCTCTACAACTACCTGGAAGAAGGTTGTAGCGAGGTGGAGGTCAGTCTGTTCTTCCAAGTAACAAGTGGTAGGACAAGAGGAAATGGCCTCAAATTTCACTAGGGAAGGTTTAGATTGAATATTAGGAAAAATTTATTCACTGAAAGCATTGTCAAGCATTGGAACAGGCTGCCCAGGGAAGTGGCTGAGTCATCATCCCCGGAGGTATTTAAAAGACGTGTAGATGTAGTGCTGAGGGAGATGGTTTATTGATGGACTTGACAGTGTTAGGTTGGACTTGATGATCTTAAAGGACTTTTCAACCTAAACGATTCTATGATTCTATTTGATAAGATAGTGGGCATATTTTTCCTCAGTATTTAAAAAAAAAAAAAACAATTTGCCTTTAGTAAGGCCTGTGTACTAGGTGTATTTAAAGCACACCTACTTTATCAGGCTTGCAGCTATCTGAAGCGCTGCTGTTGCAAAGCAAACTTGATGGTGAAAACGTCTGATGTAGACAAAGAAGTGCTCAGCTGTAAATGCTTGTAGAGATGGCCGTGTGCTAAGTTTTGCACCTAGGCATTTAAAATTCACCTTATACTGAATTAAGAAGCATAAGCCTTTCTTGAAGTTGGTCCAGATTTTTCTTTTTACTCAACTGTTTCTAGTCTAGCACCTCAGAATTTTTTTCAAAGACAAACACAGATTGAACAAACAGGTCAATGCTTTGTTTAACCATCACAAGATCATTTTACACTACTCCAGTTTTGCCAATGGGGCAATAAAAACGCAGATTTTCTGGGCTATGTAAATTCCAATTTAAAAGCTTACTGGAATTGTATATAAAATCCAGTGAGAATTGTTTCAAATATGCAGAAATAAACAGAGTTAACATGCTTTTGGAAATTCTACCGTTTCTTTGAGAATAATCTGCATAGAAAGAAGGAATTAAAATCTAAAAAAAAGCATTCATCATAGAATTACTAGGCAATTAAGTCAGACTAGAGGCAGTGGTGAGAAGAGCTGGGTAGTCTTTCATAGTCTTTCACTGATAATAATTTTTTTTGTCAGTTTCATGACAAGTGAGACATTGAATGAAAAGGAAAAAATTCTCAGTCTTTGAATATTCAAATTCTGATGGAAGGATGTTTTTATTTGAAAAGTAATTGCAGAAGAATTTATCAATAGTATAAGAAATCACACAAGAAGTTGAAGAGGAGTTGAACTTCAAAGTGCCAACCTTGTCGCAAAATTCAGGCTCTGGAGTATGGTAGTGCCTAAACTCAATAAAAGGCCTAGTGTTAGATAATTTGACACCTGATTTTCAAGTATCTGGCATCTTCAGTAGAATCCACATCTTCCTACACAAGCAGGTCATTACAGGTGCGTAAAATCAGGATTCTGATGGGGCATGGTAATACAGACAGGTTTTGTTCAGCTACCTAGAAATTAAAAATTCTGGTTTGTCCTACTGGGCCTCTAATGAAGAAGTGTGGCTGGGTTTCTGCCTGTCATTAGCCACATGTTGCATCTGTAGGCAGTATAGGAAATATAGAAACAGACAGCATGGCTATGGCCATTACCAGGTGTCTACATCTCAATTAGGTCCTTGATGCACTGTCCTAAGGGGTCTTTGGAGCTCAAACTCCCCTCTCTCCCCCACAGACCATGTTTTGAAGCTTGCTCAAAGCCTGAATATGGGATAAATTTGAGCACAGGAGGCTAAAAAGCAGAGTAGTCACAGTGACAGAATATGAGAAGAATTAAACTGTGGTTTCTTGGCTGGTTAAGGCCACACAAATCATGTCTGACACTGTCTTCCTAAGTCTTTTCTTGAGCCCTTGTGCTTGTGTGGCCAGACAATGAATTGGTTCAGGGATCTGATTTGGCTTAAAACTTACATTTTTGCCAGGATTGCTTTTGACTGGCCATTCACAAATTCAGATGACAAGAATCCCAAGGATGCACTTCATTCCACTGTGATGGCTAACAAAAGGATATAACACTTCTCTGTAAGGTACACGCAGTCTCTGGACAGAACAAGCTGGTTATTGCATTGAACTTTTTTGAAAGCTAATTTTGCAGTAACAGACCTAGGAAAATGAAAGGACCATTTTTGACATCTGAAGGTAAATTGTTAAAATACCAATATATGGAACACTATGCAGCTAATTAACTTTTACAGCCAATATATAGCCAATTAACTTTTTCACATTTACCATATGTTTATCTTCCTGCAGGGAGTATTTCCAGGAGGAAATCATAATGGGAGATAGTTCTGCCTTTTATATGGGAATAAGATCTGTTGATAATAGCTACAAATTCTTACATAGCTCATGGTAGCTTCAGAAGAGGGTGCTGTTGAAATCTGAGAAGTGAAATGTAGGAATGCAGCAACTAATTTCATGTTTTCACAATGCTCGTTTCCATAACTGGTTGACTATAAATGGTCTTTTTTCTTTTTCCTGACAACAACCCAAAACAGTCAGTATCAGCAGTACTCAAAAAAGAACAGGACATCAATTCAGAAAAGACATTAACTGAATAAATTATTGTCACACAGTGGTACAGTAAGTCTCCAAGCTCCCTGACCACTCCTCTTGGGAATAATCATACATTACTGTCTATAATACAGTAATTGTACAGTCCCAGGTCAAGTCTCAGCCGGTGTTGTTGTAGTGACAGCCTTTTCTCAAGCTTTTATGTGAGGACTTGTCCTGTAAAATCTTGGTAAACATCTGCTCTTGTAAACAAATTGTGGTTAATTTTTCAGTTCTAGACGATAGCGGCAGTATTGGCTGGTCCTCCTACAGCCTTCCTCTCTTCACTGTCACCAGAGAGAAACATTGCAGTCATCTTGCAAACATCTGAAACCTATTACATGTAGACAAACTTGGCTGGAATTTCAAAAAGCTGTCTCGAAATTATAAAACTAAAATACATAAATGAATGCATTGACCAACTCCAAAGTCTGCAACTGTTTTTGAGCTGTTTGGTAGCATAGCTCCCCAGTTCCTTTTGCAGTCCTGGTCTCTCTTCAAAAGACTGCTAGAGCACACTGAAGTCTCTTTTTTGCACCTGTTGTTGCAAAAGGTGGTCCTCCCATGGCAATCATAGAGGCCAGGGAGTATGAATGGACATAACTCATGCAATGGGAAGATGCTGGACTCTTGGGTCTCACAGTGGGATTGTAGACTGCATGACTGGGGCACTGGTGTGACTGTGTTTAGGTGAGGGAAAAGCACTGTTGTCATTTGTCAGCCAAAAAGCTCTTGCTGCTCTAACAGGAATAGTGGAAGGAGAAATAGTTGCTTGGGTGTTCAGGCAGTTAAGTTCTCAGATCAGAGGAAATGGAATGAAGGGGACTAATGAGGAGGAATTAACTACTGCTGTGGTGAATTGGTTGTTGTTTATCACTGTCCAGAGCTGAACAGTCGGTCCATAATTAAATAAGACTTGCCAGAAAAGGTGCAGCAATGTTTGCACGCTGGGCTGATTTTATTATATTTTTTTCACTTTATTCCAATACAATTGCTTATACATTTATTTGATTAACAATGACATTTATCCTGCAGGAGCAGTGGCAGAATATTTATTGGGAGAGCTGAGGAGAAGAATACGAAGGATTATCTTAGTTATGCCTGGCTTAATCTTTGATCCTAGAATTGAACTGTATTATTAAAAATATTATTTAAAGTATCTGACATGTTTTTTAACATAAGGATATAAATAACTATTAGAAGACTAATTTGACAATTATCAGCATTTTAAAAATGTGAAATATTCTGATTTCAACATTATGATCTGACAATGAAAGTAGAATATCTAATATGAAAAAGATAGGATTTTTTTTTGTTTGTTTAAAACTAAATATTTCTCCCAAATAGCTATGGGAAACACACTTCTTGTGGGTCAAACTACCATACCTCCTCCCTTTTCTTTTTGAAACATGCAAACTCTGCCAATGTGACTAATGTCAAACACTTTGGTTTTGTCGTGTGAAAATATTTGCTTCATTTTCAAGTTATTGAGCCCTTTCTGGTTGCAATGGAGATAAATATCCAAAAGAAACAATATATTAAAAATTTTAATTTAAAAATATCAGAGAAATGTTTTTTCGCTTTGAAGACAGAACAACTCATTCTCAAAATATATCTTTTAATATTTTTATTTAAACTCCTCACTAAACTTGAAAATTATTTTGATTACTCCAGAATGTAATCTCTTGCTGAATTAAGTATTTTTGGAAAATTGTCATGTAGCACTGACAATGATCATACATCAACACAATAATCCATCAGTTCAGCAAAGTTCTTTTTATTAATTTCTACCTCTGTTATTGAGAATCTTCTCTGAATGTTTCATTTTGGAAAAATAAATTCTCAGTCCTAAGTGTTTAAATTTGAATGCCTTGAAACAGAATCACAGAATGGTCAAGGTTGGAAGGGACTGCTGGAGATCATCAAGTCCAACCCCCACACTTGGTAATAGAAGAGAGTACATCTTACTCACCTAGGAGGTACTCCAAGCACACTGTTGGAGAAGATTAAGATTCAAAATTGCCTTGACAGATTGGATAAATAATCTGGAAAACGATCCTAAATCCAAACAGGATGCAATTCTCCAAATGCACTGCAAAGTTCTGCACTACTTTACAAAGATAAGAATGGTAGGCTTGGTAGCAGTATGCAAAAAAAGGATCAGGATCAAAGCTAAAGAACAGTGATTAATGTCATGCAATTGCAAAAAAAAAAAAAATTAAGTACCATTATCATCAGGATATATAAATAGGAACACTGTCTCAAAGACAGAGGATGTACCCCTTTCTGCTTTGTTTGGTAGAGTTCCTTCTTGTATGGTCTTGGCTGCAATGCTTTCACCTGCGGTGTAGGGTAGATAAACACCAGTTAGAGTGTCCAGAAGGTGGCAGTTGTAATGCTCTTGTAGTGAAATGCTCCGGTAATGCAAAGAAAACATGGTAAGGTACCATTGTGAATGCTAGATGTGAAGAAAAACATTCTCCATGTTTGTTGTACACAGACTATGTGGGGTTTAATTCCAGAAAGGGAAGATTTAATTTATATATTATGAAAATGCGCCAATTTAAACATTGAGGAGACTAAAGAATATCCATCCAGGAAATTTCAGAGAACATACGTTGGTCAGAAATTGTAAGTAGAGTTTACAGAAACTACCATTTATTTTAATGAAAATCAAGAACAAAACCTGAAAGATTTCTGGCTATTTGTAACCAAATTTATTGCCACACTTTTCTTCTGTGAATATCTTTTCAAAGCTAGCACATTAATCACATCAACAAAAAGCAGGCATTTAAAACTGCCTTGAGACACACTGAGAATAATTTTTGACATTTAAGTATGTGCTTACCCTTTTGTTCCATAACATTTACAATAAACTTATGGTTTTGTCCTCAAATTTTGTACCTACAGTCACATAAAAGCCAATACATTTGTTAATTATGCATTTTTATATGTGTTTGTTGTTTAACCTTCAAAATAAAATGGTATAGAAACAATGTCTGCAATAAGGATGTCTGCAAATTAGAATTGGAACCATCAGAGAACCGCTGCCTATATGACAGTCAAAAGCATTCTTTTTTTCTCAATTTTCCAAGTTGATTTCAATGTCTGTGTTAGAATAAAACCTATTCAACTGTCAAAAGTGCTTGTAAGAGAACTGAATTAGTCTTTTGTCATGAATTTTCTGAAATGAACTCAATGACCACTCAGCAGTCATGGATGTTAAGGCCCAGACAGCAAGTACAATGCTCGAGTTCCAAGTTCAGGAGTTGACGGCTGTTCACTTGTCAAATAATTTGTTGCAAATCTTTCTTTAATTCTTCATATGCTTTTTCATGAAGGATTAAACTCTCTTGCAGTTCTCTGTTGTGGTAATTTGTTTGGCTTAAAAGTTCTTGATGTCTGTTGTCTCAAATAGCAATGCAAGACCTGCACTATAAAGCAAAATAATTTTTTTTTTTTTTAAAGGAAAGATGATATGTCATTAATGGACACTTAGTTTCCTGAAATAATTCTTCCAGTTCACTTTTAGATGATGTCCCACCCTGGGAATTCAGTTGCATCAACAGCTTTGATTCTGGAAGCCTTGTTCCTGTGTTCATTTATTTCAAACAAACTAATGATGAAGTACCTTAATCGCTGGCATCCTTTCTCATTATGTTGCTTTAGTAACAATTGCAGAAAACTGATCACTGAATAAATGTTTGTTATTAATAATAACCAAACACACCGGGAAACTGTGTCTTCATTTTCCATTATATGGAAGACAAAACACACGAACAACTTTATTTAGGAAAGCAAATAGTTACCTTGACTTTGGAGTGAAATTAAATAGAATCCCTGAAGGTCATAGCACATGCTAAACCACAGGGTAATCCTGCTGCTAGATTTCTTTCTTGATACATGAAACTGAAGTACACATCTATCATGGTTTGCATTTTTCTCATTAGGACTCTGCTTCACAAAACTAAGACGTTTTAAGTGTTGTTGTACATCCTGTTTTATTTGACATCCAAAATTCTAAGCTTTGAAGATTCTGAGTACTCCCAGTCTTTACATTTTTTTCCCAAATTCTTCCATGAACATGTCACACTCTTCATATGATTTCTGCTTACAACACTCTTCAAAAGCTAATACCTTGATTTTATATTACCTTCTCTTGACTCATTCATCACAACAATGTTGCAGATCAGACAGGACAGTAGAGAGGAGTCATTGAGAAAGGATAGAGGTACCTATGTTTTGCACCCCATTTTGCTGACTATTTTTTGGTTTACTGGGGAAAATAATTGTTTCGAATCCATGCATATTATATTTATCAGTTTAAATTAAAAACTAATGAGCTTAGAAGTAGTATATCTAATCCTTTTTTCATCTTGATTTCCTCTCTTAAATTCTAGCATACTTCGTTCTTATTTATTGGCTTGATCTCTATGTCTATTCTATGACTTTATAGCAGTTCAGTAGTTAGAGACTTTATAAATAAGAATTGTTTTTTCGTATTTGATTTATTTTGGTCTAGTTTCAATGTGGTTATTTATAGGTTTGTTACTATTAAAATTGGGGTGCAATTAATACAAATAATTTTATACCAAATGTTGTGCAACATTTAATTTTTTTCATGTAAAAAGGGAACATTGATGATGTTTGTTTTTACAGTACGTAGCGCACCACAGGAGCTAAAATCTGTGGATTTGACTTTCCCTCAGCTCTATTGTCTTCTAAACTCTCCTCCCCCCAGTTTTACTTTATTTTTGTTATCCATTTTTTTTAATAGCTTGTATTTCAAGAATAATTAACTGTTGTAAGCAGTTTGAAAGCTCAATGATGTTAAGAAAAAAACAGAAATCTCTTAAAATTTTAGTTTGGGTCACCTGAATGTACTGATGGGTAGATATTCAAGAAAGCATGAAATGCAGTTGAGTGTACATATATAACCCTTGTAAAGACAAATAGCTTATAGTTGAGCTAAGAATGGGCAATCAGATAAGGGACTCAGAGAAACAGGCAATATGATCAAGCTGAGCACAAGGAGACTGATCTTTGCAAGAACATTTTGAATGGACATTTTTGACCACTATTGCAATTTTCAAGGCAAAACCAGATCATTAATCAAAGTGAGAAGTGAAAAAAATGACATCAAGTTGTTTACTTGTTTTCTTTTGTAGGCAGATAGGAAAGGCTTTAACTTAGAAATGTTATACATGATAAATCTGTAAGTCATGAAGGCTGTCATATATTTATTAGCTATAACTGACACTATATCCACTTCTCTTGCAAAAGTTGTGTCAGTTCTTTCCCGTAATACAATTGTATGGCTTTCTTCCGCTGCCTCTTTGTACCTTTAGACCTCATGATTTTTACCTGTCTTAAAATATTCACTTTCGATCTTTTTATTGACCAGGTGACCTTCATGGAACTGGTAGAGGCAGCTGGGCTGAAGCAGGAGCTGAGGATGAAATGCAGGCGGGGACGGACCTCGGAGGCAGGACCGGAGCCTTGATGGGCCAGTGCCAGGGCGCGTTACACTGGCTGCATTACAATTGCCCAGGAATCCTGCAGAATGCATATTCTCAAAATTTTCCTCGAGGTGAACCATTTTAAAAGCAGCCTGGGAAGAGATATGGCTTAGAGTAGAAATGCAGCCTAAATCTGGTCCAAGCCATGGATTAATGTGAGGCGGAATGCATTGCTTCAAGGCTGACTGGACCGTCCCCGGGATCAAATGCCAGTCAGGGCTGTAGTTAGGTGGCTGAAGCTACATCTACAATGCTCAAGAGAGAGATTAAAGATAAGTAAACTCTGATTTATGGTTTCAGTTAGGGACATGGTTATTTATAATACAACATTCTTGTTTGATGTTCCTGTCTACATTTAATTTTGTTTCTGATAGTGATATCTCTTGTTGCTGTTATTCTTCCAAGCCCTGCTCATTTTTCCTTTCCTAGTCATATATAATATATTTTTGTGAGGTCTTTCATACACATAAATATTTTCATTTGGTTGGTGTCCGTTTTGCTTAAAGGAATAGCTACAAAAATGTCCTACAGAGGTAACATTAAAGCATTATTATCTTTGAAAAATAGTTCTTGGTATTGTAAAAGGTAGTAGTTAAATTAATAACATATTTAAAATAGTTAACTTAGTGCTAATTGACATCTTATAATACTTTAGCTACGATGGGAAAATTCCTAATTTCTTTGGGTAGTTGATAGATGCCAGTTTAAGATTATTGCAGAGAGAATGCCCTTTTCAGATAGGATTTGAAGACAGATTGTATTTTAATTGAGAGATGCTAAGAGGAGGATGCTATATTTTGAAAAGCATTTCAGATGTAGTAGTCTGGTAGAAAAAGAAAGACTGCATTTATGGCGCAAGAAAGGGAAGCTATAGAGATCAGTTTAAAAGGTAACTGGAAGACTTGTCTAAATAAATGATGAAAAAAATGGGCTAGTAAAAGTACTGGGAACATGTACATTATAGAATGCTTACGAATGAGAGTGGTTCTTACATGGCTGTGTTAATTTCAGCAGCATGACATTAATCAGTTCAGTAAGGCTGAATAATTCCAAAGGCAACATTTGCCTGTTTCACAGTTTAGATGTCTGAAAGTTAGGTATCTAAGTCAGAAGTAGTCATCCTAAATTCTTTTTGGTGATGATGGAAAGAAATGGGTACCTTCAGATTAATCTGGCCTGTCTTAGACATCTATGTTAGGGTAAGCTAAATCATTCTTTGGAGCTCTCTTTCTTTCTATCATCAATAAAAATGGACAATGACAGACTTAAATAACATTTCGGGTGTTGATAGCGAGGTGAGAATAGTACTCCTTCCTCCACGTCTCCCACCCATATTTATAAAACAAAGACCTGTATGCACATCTGTGTCATTCTTCAAAGTAGAATATTTCCCCTCATCAAATACATTTCTGCTTTCAACCCTTCCAAAGTTGGTTGTCCCATGAAGCACAGAGGACCAGAATTGTGAATAAAGAGCTTTAACAAGACTCAGAAGAGACAGTTTCTAGTTCTTCCATTTACCATATAAAAGGAGTAGAACTTGAAAAAATAGGTAAGACACCTCTAAAAATGAGAAATTGAGTAGAAAATAACTGCTATTTTGAGGGAAGATGAAAAAACAGAAATATTTATAAAATGCTGAGTGCAAATAAAACTAGGGGCATTGAGTTCATTTGGAAAAATTCGTGTCCCCTCCCAAGGTTAAGAATAAGTTTTAGGTGATTATTTTGTGTAACTTTTTTTCTATTATTATTGTTTTCAGTCATTTTTGAAAAAAGGCTATGGGGGGATCACAAGAAAAAGGGTTCTTGCTAGATCAGTCTGCCAGACAATGATTAAGAGCTGATATGTCCTTGAAGACAGCTTCATAAGGTGAAGGAGTTTTAACAGTGTTAGAGAAAGCTGCTCTTACTAAGCAGCTTGGTTCGGTAAAATACATGTAGTACACACATGTGGAGTTTTTTCACTTTTTTGGGGGTGTTTTGCTTTGTGGCAAGGTTTGGTTATGTACTTCAGATACAGAGAAAATCGTGTGATCCCGTGAAGTCTTCTTTCCAACCGTGTAGGTTAAAATGATGTGCACATTTTCATATCTGGAAAGGCTTTCGTACCAGTCTGGCTGTAACGTTTCAGTGTTGTGCGTTAGTCTGAAAGTTAGGTGTCAGTCAGAGAGTTTAAATACATGAAAAAGTTCCCACAGGGTAAGGAGTTAATGAAAGAAGGCTAAGCTAGCTCAAATTACTTTACCACAAGCTAAGAGCATGTATACAGGCAGCTGCCACAAATCAGATGAGGTGTGTGGAGCTGTTGCACCACAACGACTTGTTCATTTGTACAAGCCCTTGACTTCGCATTGAAATCTACTGTATTTTGATATAGTAATCATCTTAGGTTGTAAATGTGTAGTTAATAGACTATTTCTCTGTTTACTTTTTACTGTTCAATTTCCTCTGGCTGAACTGCATTAAACTACTGCATTTAAAAAAAAACCAACACACTCATGATTGAGTTATGTTGATTTCACTTAAAGTTCTTAACTGATTTATATTATTGATTTTGTTTAGTGTTAGATTACTAATGTGTATGTAGAATGATACATAGTAGTCATTTAACATTAATTATTAATAATGAGTCAGGTTAGAAGAAGTTAATTTAATACTCCTTAGATCGCAGACAACCTGCATTTTCAATTTAGTCTTTCTTTAGCGCACAGTCTGATAATGTTCCGTGTATGAGTTGTATGTAGCAGGTCACTAGCGGTAGAGTGAACTATTCCTTAATTCCAAGCTTGCTGCCAGAGCAAAGTTTAGATCTTTAGGATGTGTCTTCCTCACACTGCTCTGACCGTGTTTGCTCAGTGACTGGCACAGCCACTTGTGCCTTTTGTGCTGCGTGGCTGTGCTAGACTTCATGTGAAGATGTTTTGTGCCTGCCAGTTTTACCCTGCCAGAGACTAAAGAGTAGTTTAGGCTCCTCCACTTCCACCACTGCACTGCAACATGGCTCAAGCAAGCCCATTTTCATAAAGTGCAGCGTGATGGCATGTTCATTTGGTTTAAATGCTCCAGACACGGGTAGTGTTATGAAGGAGAAGACTGGACTGTCCTATAAGATACATACAGCCTATACATACAGCCTGCACTGCACGTACTTCTGTTTCCATTAAGAGTGTCTGAAATAATGTAGGGCTGCTGTGCAGCTCACCGGAATGTTTTTTCAGTGTGAAAATAAGGGTACTAGTTGCATGCCTCGGGGAAGGGATAAGGGTCTTCAGATATGTTTGAGACTACAAGATGTCCTTGGATTGTGTTGGAGGACGTGGAGAATGGAGGAAAGCAATCCTGGTATAGTCTTGTCCTTAGGCTTTTGGGAATTGACTATTGCCTCATCCAGCTCACGTTTAATCTTGGAAAAAGCTAATTGGGACATTTGAATAGTGAGCTAGTGGGGGAGTTACAATTATGTGGTTTGATAACCAAGGGCCAGTGCTCGATTTTGTTCTCTAGCCTCTTTTGCTTGGCAATGTAGACACAACATGCAGCTCTTCTTTAGGATTCCAGAGAATATAGGTGGCCTGAATAATTTTATTAACCTACTAGTCATTTGTAAAAAGATCTGCAATCCTTTTAGGCCAACACAGTGATTACTTGACAGCTTTATCATACACTTTCACACTACCACAGTGATTATTACCATTCAAACCTCTTAGGGTGTAAGTGAGACATGATGCACAGGGAACACTCAGCAGATTCAGTTCAGGAAACTTCTACTGTCATGAACAAAAAATAACCTATCCCAAGCAACAGTTGCCACAGCTTCTTTACCATTTGGAACAACTCTCCAATGTTCAGGCAAATATTCTTGAAGATGCTTAGGATCCTACTCTGTTGCCAGAGTTGATCCTTAAAGTTGTGCGTGCCCCATCCCTGGAAGTGTTCCAGGCCAGGCTGGATGGGGCTTTGAGCTACCTGGTCTAGTGGGAGGTGTCCCCCCATGGCAGGGAGGTTGGAACTAGATGATCTCTCTTCCAACTCTAACCATTCTATGATTCTATAAAATCACAAAGCCTATCTCTTCCTCTTTCTCTTCCCCCTTCCCTCTATCTCTTTCTCTTTGTTTCTGTGAGGTTTCTGGAAGACATTATTAACAATTCAATTACTTTGTCAAACCCTGAGAGATTTTCAGCAAACTGCCACACCTGCAAAGGAGCTGGAGGAAGCTGTTCAACTAGAATAGGTTATCATTAAAATGTGACTGGCATTGTCCTTGTCTGGTAAATAGACCAGTGACAGCCTATGGTGGATTACACTGTGCGCTCTCTTCTTCCCCTGTGAAACAGACGGCTTTTAAACACCAAATGAAGACATAGCCTTTCAAAGGCAGATTCCCTTCGCAACACGGTGTGTGTCACCCTCATTACCCTCTCTGGTATCACTTCACTGACATATGTAGATATCTAAATTGCAGTAAACAATTATTTCAAAATTTTAGTTACGAGTCATAGGTTATACCAATAAATTCAGCAGACGCTGGGAACTCTCAGGAGAGACTGAGGTCAGCTGTAGTGCACAGCATTAGGAAGGATGAATCGCTCCCATCCTCCCATTTATCAAGGCTGATATCCATGACAAGCTGAAGGAGAACCAACAGAGAAGAATATTCTTCGTAGAAGAATACTTAGCCCCTGAATTAAAAGAGCATTTTGAATGCTTGCTATCAATGCCCAAGCCTACCCAAAACTCCCTTTGCCCTACTCTGTCTTTTGTCAGATACTGATGAAGCACCACCCAAGGTCTGTAGCACCAGTCCAGGTTTGTTTTCATGTAATATCAGCATTACAAACATGCTTTCTGTTTAAGCATTTGAGACTTTTTCAGTTAATCTCAGAATTAAATGTCTGTAAATCTTCGACTTTATAAGTGAGGAAGACTGGAGCTTAAATGCTATAATGAAAGAAATTTTGGTTGGTCCTGTCTAGTGCAAACAGACTGAGTGATTAAATTCTCAAATGCAGATACACTTGATCTTTACACAAGATAGGATACTGCTGCTGATTGAAGGCAGCCTGAAATCTCTGTAAGCATTCAACTGCTGGGTGAGAGAATACCTTGTACCATTAAAACTGTGGAGTCACACTATGTATGAACTTTAAAAAAAAATAATCCACAGAGCAGGAAAACATACTTCAGATTTGAAGTCCTAAATCTTGTTGAAAGACAGGCTGTTGTGAATATTGTACAGTTGCAGGTGAATAAGGCAACAGATAAATCATTAACAGATTCTTTTTCTTGTTTCTTTTGACTTCAGTTTCCCTGATGTGGATTAGGGGAAATTTCTTCTGGGGAAACAGGTCAAGAGTTATCAGATGAAAAAAATACTATAGGCAAACACGGAATAATTATTCTGTTACCCGTCCCACAGTAACCCTCCCTCAAAGGAGAATAGATTGCAGTATTCATTTACAAGATCTTTTACCAGTCTTGTGTGATAAATGTAATTTTGATTTAGTCTGGTATCCTGTTTTGTTTTGAGATGATACTTCTTTGCAGTTTAATTTTATTAACGTAGCAAGTTAGAGAATAATGTTCTGGATCCACATAGCGAATTATTCATTACATTTCAAATACTAAGTTGCCATCAAATGCTTTCTGATCTGCATTACATAAAGTCATGCTGAATCTCTAACGTCTGGACTGCCTGTGTAATGAAGAACCTCTCAGACAGTTTCAATCAAAATACACTTGAGAGAAAGCAGACACAGTATTTTGATAAGCATCATGAGTACCCTGTAGTTTTATTTTGTTTGGGTTTTTTTGTTTCCTAAGCAGGAAGAATCCTCCGAGATCATTACATCTCTTCTTAGAGGCGCCTGCTCAAACACAAAAGTTTTGATTTTAAAGTTGTTATAATTACATCATTTAGTGAGTTTTTAGGGCTGCTGTTACTGATAAAGCTGTTAAAATAATGTCTTACAGATCTCTAATTTCTGAGACTAAGACCATACTTTTGCTATTCTTTATAAGAAATGTGAGGCTGCATTCAAAAATCAAAACAGCTCTGTAACATGGCCTTAGCTCGCAGTCAGAAATACGTGCTCTCTTCCACTTCCTGTGTTCTCTTAGGAAATAAAAATATAAAAGCCCAGAACTCATAAGAATAAAAGAATAACTTTTAAAAAGTTGAAAATATACAGAGATCAGTAAGGAAGTAAAATGTTTAGGAAGTCAGAAGAAGGGAATGTTTGTTATGTTTATACATTAACTGGATTTATTGATTGATCTTTTAGAAAAAAATCTGTCTTAAAATTTTAATTTTTATTTTAACATCTGAATGACATCTGAATGACCTGATCTCTCCTGATCTCTATTTTAGCATTTCAGTTTCATGGACACAATGGAAGACAAAGTGTGGTTTACTCAGACACATCCGATTTGTTTGTCTTGTTTCTTTGTCCTTGGAGGTCTGCAAGAGAAACTGCATTCAGAAGTAAAACTACGCTTCATGCTGTGCCTTTAGCTGTTTCCATGGCCAGTTTTGCGTCCTTAAACATTCAGAAACAAGAGTCTCCTCATGATATGCTGTAATTCCCAGTCATTCTTAATAGCTTCTAAGCTGTGATTCAGCGTTAAGTCACTAGGTGGCATGTGGCAATGAAGGAGAAGGAAGTTAATACTGGGAAGTTCTGGTGAGCGCAGCTGGCACTGGCTGCCTTGGAATAAACGCGTTAGTATTGCCATCTGCCTCTATTTTATTCACTTGTTGGACAACAGACCATAGTTGTCTATTGCTCAACATGCTTTTCCTCATAAATGATACAAAAATGTGTTCAAATATTTCCTTTTGGTAACTTTATGAAAAATCATCCTGTGTGCCTGATCGTTGTAGAAATTGAGTCTTTTCCTCCTCTCCCATCCTCTGCCTACTAAAAGCAGACACAGTCTGCTTCTTGGTAACAACGCAACTAATGTATACAGCAATAAAGGGATAAATCAGCCCCATGCTGGGGGCAGGGAGAGGGAGGAGAAGGAGATGCCAGTATTCTAGTGCGTATATGGCTACATTATTCTGTGACTCTGGTATGATTCAAATAAGATGTTGTTATTCCAAGCGTTAATCTTACAAAAGAGAAGTTTCTTCCCAGCTGTACATGAGATTGAAAGGAAAAGGGTCCCCTGGTTAATACAGCTGTGTATCATGGAAATCTGTGTGAAGGTGGTAGTTCTGCTGGTAGAAGCACAGGTAGCATACATATCCCTGTAGAAATAAGTTATAGAAACTGCAGACAGGTATAAAACTCCTCCATTTCATGGTGACCACAGCCAAGGCTTCTAGTGATTCCACATACCCAGACAACTCTTCCTCATTTGTGAGAACCAGGGCCTTTGATGGGACATGTTTTCTGGTGGTTTAAGTAGACATTATCCACTTTTTCTTCTTGATTTGCTTAGAATATGAGAGATGCCCACCACAGTGTCTTGCCTTTTGGCTCAGTGGTGGATTAACCTTAGTTGGCTGCCCACCAAGCCACTCTATCACTGACCCTCCTTAGCATTACCAGAGGAGAAAATAAGATGAAAAACTCATGGGTCGAGAAAAAGACAGTTTAATAAAGAAAAGCAAAAGCTGTGCAGTGAAACAAAGAATGCAATAATATTTATTCTCTACTTCCCACCAGCATGTGATGTCCAGCCACTTCCTGGGAGCAGGACCTCAGTACACGTAGCAGTTGCTCTGGAAGGCAAATGCCTTAGTAACGAACATGTTGTCCCTTCCCCCGCCCCTGCCTTTATCTTAGCTTTTATGCTATCATTGTCATATGCTATGTGTCCCGGTTTGAGGTACACAAAACGTGACAGTCTGGAATGCCATGTGGATCCTGGATGTGGGTCAGGGCAATCCCTAGCACAAATACAGGCTGGGCAGAGAACGGACTGAGGACAGCCCTGAGGAGGACTTAGGGGTGTTGGTTGATTAGAAGCTCAACACGAGCTGGCAATGTGCACTTGCAGCTCAGAAGGCCAACTGTATCCTGCGCTGCATCAAAAGAAGTGTGGCCAGCAGGTTGAGGGAGGTGATTCTTCACCTCTACTCGGTTCTAGTGAGAACTCACCTGGAGTACTGTGTCCAGCTCTGGGGCCCCCAACATAAGAAGAACATGGACCTGTTGGAGCGGATCCAGAGGAGGGCCACGAAGATGATCAGAGGACTGGAACACCTCTCCTATGAAGACAGGCTGAGAGAGTTGGGGTTGTTCAGCCTGGAGAAGAGAAGGCTCCAGGGAGACCTCATAGAGGCCTTCCAGTAGCTAAAGGGGGCCTACAAGAAAGCTGGGGAGGAACTCTTTATCAGGAAGTGTAGTGGTAGGACAAGGGGTAACAGTTTTCAACTGAAAGACGGTAGATTTAGGATAGATATTAGGAAGAAATTTTTTACTGTGAGGGTGGTGAGACACTGGAACAGGTTTCCCAGAGAAGTTGTGGATGCCCCATCCCTGGAAGTGTTCAAGGCCAGGTTGGATGGGGCTTTGAGCAACCTGGTTCAGTGGGAGGTGTCGCTGCCCATGGCAGGGGGCTTGGAACTAGATGATCTTCAAGGTCCCTTCCAACTCTAATCTTTTTATGATTCTATGATTCTGTGAATGTCTCTTTTGTCAGTTTGGGTCAGCTCTTCTGGCTAGGTACCCTTCTAGCCTGTTGTCTACCCCCAGACTACTGGCCTTTGGAGTTGGGCTGTTGGAGTGACAGCCTTGATGCTGTGCTAGCACTGCTCAGCAGTAGCCAAAATATCAGTGTGTTATCAGCACTGCAAATCTAAAGCACAGAACTATGAGGGCTACTATGGAGAAAGTTAACTTCTTCCCAGCCAGACCCAATATAGGCTCTTCTCTGTTCCTGAACCATGACTTGTCAGTAGGCTGCTCCATAGCAGAGGTCTGTCCTCCATAGTTGCTCCTTTGTATCTGGAGCAGTCTGCACTGCATGTCTTTTCCACCTGTGATCATGCAAGAGCCTGTCCATGCCCATTTATTGCCGCAATCCAGGTGATGGAACTATCCTGCCACACCTCTCTCATCCCAGTGATATCAGAGCTCAGTGTCTGTGTACAGGCTTCTGATTTCTTTTGTTTACTTCATAGGCTACTGGCACTTGAGATGAGTTCACAGCCACCTTTTCACTCTCAAGGGGAGTGTGAGACCCTTTTCCATCCTCCTTCCATGGAGCTTCCCCTCATCCCTGTTCCCCCATTTCTCTGGGGTTTTTTTGGCCTCCATCCCCACTGAGCCTAGTTTAAAGTCCTTCTCACTAGGTCAGCAGTCCTGCTGGCAAAGACGATCTTGCCTCCTGCCTTCATTGAGTGGATCTTATCTCTTCTCTCTGCAGAAGTCCTCATGCCTTGAAGAGGGATCAATGGTCAGAGCAGTCAAGGACCTGATAGTGACTCCCAGCTGAGCAGCTGGGATTTAACTTTCTGGTGCATCCTCTGTGATCCATTCCTTTCCTTTTGACCATTGGGATCAAGGAGGATACTGTCTGGGCAGCTATACTTTTCATGATAGCCCCTAGAGCCACCCTTTATCTGTTCAAGGTCTCCTTTGGTAGTATTATTAATGCCCACAAGTATTATAAGCAAAGACATTTTCAGGTTTTGTCCAGTTTCATGGTGCAATTCTTATTTATCATTTGACGTATGCTTTTTAAATACAGATTAGGGATCATTAGAAAGTTTTCTTCTGAAGCCATGTGTACATCAGAGGTGGCAAAACATCCCATCAATTTGGCATCATTCAAGAAATAGATCAGATGATGTATGAAGTCATAAAAAAAAGAAGAAAAGTGGATTCTCCATTAGTCAGAAGGGAAGAAAATACTTGGAATTTAAGCAGACAGCTGAAGTAACAGATTATTTCTCAGTACAGGCCTTATCATTAACACAGCCAAAAAAATCCCTCTTATAATGAAGTAAACATTCGCTCTTTCTGGATAATTTAAGTGCAGAGTCAATAGGTCATTAAAAGTTAAGCAAGAGATTCATAAAACATAGTCCTGCTCTGCCTGTGTTGATACATAAATTACCCCTATGGCTGTGATTTTTACTTTTACTTTGACTGTTTGTGTGTACTTATTCCTGCTCTTGCTTGATCTGATACATCTCGTTCTGAACCTGACCTTGATGAACCACCCCAAGTTTTTATTATATACTATGTCCCAGTTTTCAGAGATGGCTAAAATTAAATTTCTCTTTAATAAGGTGATCTGTCTTAGCAGACATTGATTATCTACTTAAACTAGTATTTAATCACTTTTAATAGGACTGCAAAGTATCTTCATAATGTAGTGAGGAATAAGAATTGTGAAGGGAGAGAAAAGGGAAAAAGAGATGTGTTTGATTGTCACTGAAAACGTATCTAGAATTAGCAATGTATTTTAGGATTCAAATAAGTGAATTAGGATGTCTACATTTGATTAGTTGTCCAGACTGTCTTCATAGCCAATGAGTCTGATTCAAGATGCTTATTTATCTCTATTAACTCTAAAGGGAGCATCGCAAACTAGTTCAATTGTAGTTGTCTGAAGTTAAGTGAGATGTATCCTACCCATGAGGACAAAATGTTTCACTACTGAGGAAAACTTTGTTGTTGGTAGATGCTCATCAATGGGAACAACCTAAACATAACTTGTTTCAAAATCATGTAGGATGAGAACTATCTTTCCTAATTTTGTATGTCTAAGCCCAAGCCAGACACTTTTAGAATGAACTCACTTCACCTGTTTTTGACATTTGTATTAGGATGAGTTGAATCATGGCTTGGACATGTGAACAGAGAGATTCTTGCTATTATTGTCTTCCCTTACAAGAACACTGTTGCTTGATGTGCATGATGTGGTTGATTGCAAATGGTTTATCTTCGTATCAGCAATAGTCCTGATTATTTTGACTCCAGTTGTATGAGAATTAGTACCCTACAGTAATACCTGTCCTGGTTTGAGCAACACAGGACTAATTTATTTTCTAATGCTTGGGAAAACTGCACTTTTAAAAGACTCTAGTGTCTGAATTTGTGAAAATATTTACTTTATAGCCAGCTATGGTATGTGGGTTTCAAGGTCTCTGTGTTTTTGAGCTTGCCAAGTGCAGGGATGAGGAGGAACAGGATCTGGGCACTTGGCCCAAGCTGGCCAACAGGATTGCTTCATACCATGAACGTCACATTCAATATAAATTAGAAAGTTTGCCGCAAAGTGCTCTCTCTTCAGTCCAGAGAACTTCATTGCCCTGGTGCTGGACAGCTGAGGCCTTCCCTTCCTCCTGAAGCCTGTCTGCATCTGACATTTGCAGTCCACTGCTGGGAGCACACGATTTCCTACTATGAAGATAGAATTGTCTGAGTATAATCCTTGTATATTTTATATTGGTAGCGGGATCAATATTGGTTCTTTAGTGTTATTTATGTTTATGTTAATTATCTTATCTTATTCTATTAAATCTGTTTATATTTCAACCCCTGGGTTTCCTTTTCTTTTCCTGATTCCCCTTCCTGGGTGAGGAGGATTCATCAGGTGAGAGAACAATTGTCTAAACAACAATAAATTGTGGGTTTCTCAAACCATAACAACACCAAAGGGAGTATTTCGGTCATTATCAAGGGTAGTTCAGTAGAGACTGAAGTATCATGGTAGTACTTCTCCTATGTATTTCCAAGTGTTTCCAACATGCAACCGCTTGAATTTGTACTTAGTTCAATGCAATGTTTGTTGAATTAGCTTAACTTTTATTCATCTCCACTGAGCTATGCTGATTTTTTTACTATCTTTTTTTTTTTCTTTTTTGTGCTCATAAATTCTTAAAAAGTGGCTGGTGGCTGCTGTGAAAAGAGAAGATAGTCCAGAAAGAGCTTTGATATATAGTCTTCTTAAGGTTTGTTAAAGATAGACTATAAAACATTTAATATTTAGAAACAAAGTGATTGTCTGTAATGCAAACATTAACATACGAATTTACAAATGGGATGGACTGCTACTTTTAATATGGTCACTGTCACAGCTCTTGTTTTAGCTTAGGGATATATCTGATAAAATAGCCAAGAATCAATATCTCATTACATTCCTCCTTTCTATGCACGTTATTTCTAACCTTATTGTCTTACTTTTTCCTAGTTACAGTCACACAAACATACCTAGATTTACCAAGCATCTTCTATTATCAGGAAAATGGGAATTTAGCCCAGTTTTCCATTTCATAGTCTAAAAATTACTTCCTTTATTCAAATACTGTTTAATTACTTAAAAACTGAGTGGTCATTAGATGTTTGAAGTCGATAAACAAATCACTGTCCATAAATAAACTTAGAAAATGTCATTGGGCTAAATTTCAATGAATTGATCTTAGTTAATCAGTTAATCATGAGCATTATCTTTTTAGAAAAGGACTGTTTTTTTGATGTGCAGGGCTTCCCAGTTTTACCCATGTTTAGACACTTGGATTAACTGATCAACTCCAGTCAAATTGAGACATTAATAGGGAAAGTTCACAATACTGCCATAAGAAGCATAAGCATTATTAATAACTGAAATTTTCACTTGAGATTTGTTGTAGGAGTATGTTTACTGTTGGGCTAAATAACACACACACACACACACCCTCTATTTAAAGAACAGTTTTAGAACAGAACTATGTCTGGTTTTGAATTCCAGCCACAACTTTAATTTTAAAATCATAGTTTTTTAGTTTGCTCCAATGTTTTTCCTACTGGTGAAGGTGCAAACATCCTACTATAAAAAAATCAAGGATGTACTGAGGAACATAAAGAACTGCATAATGTAAAAAGTCCCACACCAATGAAATAATTGTAATTAAGTTTTAGCACCATTAGTTATATCCTTTATACATTTTGAGACTGAAATGTGATTTACTTGGTCTTTTGTAGGTAATTACTATCAAAAGTATATAAATCATCATTTTTTAGTGTATATATCTCCTGTACAATTAAGAGTTTAAATAGGTATAAATGTGCTTTAAATAGCTGCAAATGCAACTTACATTGCAAGAGTTTATTTTCTTGGCACAAAATTACCTCACTAATAGAGCTGAGCAGAAAAGAGCAATAGAAGCACTTCAGGATGTCAAAATACAACCCCATTCCCAGTCAGAGAGAGAAGCTCACTTCTGGGAAGTGAGAAGTCCCATCTAATGCAGAACCATGAGTCTGAAACAGGATCCTCAAGTGCTGCGGGCTTGACATTTTGCTTCTGCTTCCTACAGCCTGGTATGGTGGCTCACCCAACTACAACCTGGCTGGTTTGGGTATCTGTTTGGCGGGGGAAACTTTCAAAATTTTGCCAGTAATGATACAGTTCTGTGGGACATTTTGGTTGGTGAATCATGGATACAATGATCTGGCGAATTGGTGTTAGTTTAAAGCTTGTCTACCGTAGCGTTGATTAACCAACTATGGACAATTCTATGCAAGTGACCTTGCTATTAGTGAAATGCCTGTTTTCTGAACATAAGTCATCACTGAGTGTCTTGACAGGATCTACTAACATGGAAAAATATGTTTAAAAAGTTTTGTATCTATCTCAGAGACACAGATGATTAAGGAGACTGGCTATAGACATCAAGCATTTAACCCTGTATTTACATATGAATGCAGAATCGAGTGCCACTGGAGAAAAATTTCACCTCTCTATGCAACGTGTTGCGTGTTCAGTTCATTTCCAAATATCTGTATTACTGACTAGAGATGCATCTGATTCCAGCTGTCTCAGAAGAAAGCAACCTCCAAAGCAGAGTTTTTTACTAACAGGTAGAAAACAAAACCTCCACACAGCTCCAGGTTCATAAAATCTTATTGAACACAAATTTAAGATTATCAGATACCTTGAAAATATTGGCCATAAGTCTAGGAAATTGATTTATATTTGACTGCAAACAGAAATAGAGTAATTCTTCAGAACAATACTGGCTATTTAGAAAAAATATCTTCACAATCCTGCTTCTCTCTACACAGCTGCAATAAAATCGCAGAAAGGCTTGACAATCTGGAGAAAGAAAATTCCCTTGTTTCTAAATGCGTCCTGTGTTCCAAAGAACTCTTGTCACTCTGAAATATCCTGGATTTTTCCCTTGCTTTCTATCCATAGCATAGCTTGCCAACTACTCCCTTTACCCCCCGCCTTTGCAGCTCTGTCCCTAGAGCCAGCTATGGCGTAGGGCTGCCTGCATTAAGGAACCATTGAAGAACCATCCTGTGATGTGACATCATCTAGAGGCATGAGTCAATTAAGTGAAAGGTCTTAAGGATTAATTTGTGCTTAAAGAGGCTAATCTTCATTTGCTTCTTTAATAGTCAATGGAGAGAGAGAGAGAGACAAAGGCTTCTCAGCTGCTAATTTAGTCTACAAAGTTAGGTTCTTCCAGAGGATGATTCAAAGCAGGATCCTGCCTTTTTCTCAATCAATTGTACAAGGGACAGGACTTTGTTAGCGCTATTGAGATTCTCCCTGAAGACTTGCCTTTTAACAAAAGCAAACACACAGTAAAATGCAGGAGTCTTGTCCAAAACCTTGCCCCGATTCCAGTATTTATATATACTTCAAGCTTTTCTCTTTTCACCTCTTACTCTGTGAGGTATTACCTCCATGTAGACAGTAACAGTCACTTGTATTGTCACTGTAGATAATCATCCTTCTGGTACAAAAAGGCATCTACTCTTCATTGAAGAGTATAATTTAAAGTTATCGATATCAAGGGGGAAAGAAACATCAAAGGGAAAAGAAGAATCAGTATATACGTGGAAATTTCGGTCAGCTGTTTTAGCCCTCACAATCCCTTCTTTGTCATAGCGGCAAAAAGATTTTCATACAACAGGATCAGCTAATGATGTAAGCAATCTTGTATTACTAAACCTTCTCAGTTTCACCTCCTTGCCCATTTCTTTACCTGCTTTCTTTTTTTTTTTTTTTTGGTTGTATCTAAAAGTGAACTGAGGGAAGATTTTCATCTTTTTACCGGTTCCATACTTTGCCAAAATGCAAATATACCATTTATATGGTCAAAGCAGGGGTACCCAGAACTTAGATGCCAGGTGAAGTGAAAATATAAATGCACAACAATGTCAGTATAGAGTGTTTAGATAAGGTTTCTCTTTAGAAATTGCTGCAGAGTCAAAACCTGTAGTTGTCGTTTAAACCCCATGTCAATTTGCTAGCCCCTGAGTACCTTAGCTCTGTTCTTTATTTCAGGTCTCCCCAATAAACAGAGGAATACAACTTTGTTACAAAAGGTCAGAAGTTTATAACATGCTACCTCAACAATTGATGAAAATATCTAACTCTTCCTAATCTAAAAATGAATGTGGCTTTTAAAAGGTCAAATTATATTAGATTATTTGTATTTTGCAGCTTGGCAGTAGCATCTTGATCACTTGGAGTAACAGAAGTCACAGTACACATACACAGTCAAAAATTAAAGGAATGGAGAGTTAGAAGTTCTAATTTCAAGGAAGCACATTAGATTTTTCATAATAAGGCATAGATTTTAAAAAGTGATTAACATTTTTTTAAATGTCCATAACACTCTTTAGAAATCAAGCCCTTTTATCACAACTCAATATCAACACAGTCACTTCTGAAAATGGGGATTCTTTCACAGTTGTAAGTCTGTGTGTCTCTCTTGTTACTACCAGTGTTATGAACAGTATGAAAAAAACGACAGTTTTTTATTATTCTATGGTTTAATTCTTGTTAAGATAGCAAGGTGATAAGTTCAAAGGTGCCCTAAGTGAACAGCTAATTGTGCATCAACTGGTCTCTGTGCCTATGTGCCTAAGACTATGTAAATTGAGCTCAAAGGAAAAACAGATGATCTAAAGTTCCAGTGGTAAAGTTCATTAAATAATTTTTTATCAGAGAGAAAGAAGCACACTTGTACCAATATCACCCAGCTGGCATATCATACCAAATATAATTTTTAACAAACACCTTATACATACTGTGATGTTTAATTAAAATAACAGATTTTTTTACATTAAGAAAAAATGATTTCCATCAAAATTGTCAGAACTGCATGATTGAATAATTTATTGTGCATTGTAAATAGAGTAAACTCCAGGACTTTGAATTAACCTTTAAAAAACCTGTTATCTAAAACCCAAACATTAATCACTAAATTAAAAGTAAAATTTAGGTATTCTGCTTCTGAAGAGGTAACCACCCAAGGAAATAATCTCTTTGAAGGCTCTAGTACAGTCCTGTCACAATCATTGAGAATCAGTAGAAGATTTAAAAGGGCAACGGATTAGATCATTTAATGAAAAAAAGAGTAATGTTTATTTTATGAGTCATTCATGATAGAAAAAAAATTGGTCAAGTTAAAAATACATGGAAAGTGACTGTTAAAAATGACATAATTTTCAGATTAAGCTAAGGATCGAAGAAAATTTTAAATCTGAAGGTAAAGAGGAAATCTAGCTGGTTACATCTACTAATCTCATCATTCCCGTACATTTTCTCAAAAAAAACAGTTTATTTCTCTGTTCATGAACACAGGAAAACCTTTCAGTTCCCCATATGATTGTATTTGCAGGTTAAGAAAACGGGTACCAGTTTGCTCTTCTGAAATATAATTTTGGGCTTTTTTTTTTTGTTTGGTTGGTTTCATTTGGGTTTTGGGGTTGTTTTTTTTTAGTGCCTTTGCACAGTTTGAAAATTATTTTTAATACGTAAGGGAGTAACAGTTTGAATTGAAAATTACCTTTTACAGATGGCATTGTTTCACTCTTAATTTTCTTTGAAAGGAAGAAATCAAGATATATTGTTTTAGGCATCTTGAAAAATGTTAATGGAAATGTAAAAGGAAAGCTGGCAAAATTTACAAATATCAAATTAATCAGTAAAGGTGCAATCCATCTCACTCAGTTTTAACTCCCTGAAAACGATGCTTTTATTTTAAGGTATATATGAAGGCTTACATTCATAAGTGATGCAAAGAGAGAGGTCATCCAAAATGACGTATCCCACCTATGGGATCTGAAAATTGTTGAATACTTCATGAGGATTTTCACTTATATTATGAATAGAATTTGGTCTGCTTTTAATAAATATGAAGGACAAGACAATTACTTACAGATAAAAGATAATTAAAATGAAAAAATAATATTTACTTTCTACTAAACAGTTCATCTCAGTGGCTTTGTTTCCTAACGTGAGATGGCTTAGACAATTCAAAAGAAGTAGATAGTTTGATTTATTTTTAGGGCCTAAACATCTACTATATTTACAGACATTATGTTTTCTAAAATGTATTTTCAGCCTTAAAAGCATCAGATGCCTTGTAGAGACTGTTGGCTGGAGCGTATCTTAGCTTAGTGCAATAAAATCGCACTAATTTCTGTCTTCCAGCCAGATGTCTCCACCAGACTATGGAATCCTTAAATATTTTCTCTTATAGCTGACTTCAAAACTTGAGGTAATTGCTTTATCACAGAAGGTTGGGAAATGTATGTCTGGCACATAGTTTGAGTCCTGAAATAAGTACAGGCTTATGTTTTATGCATCTCTTGAAGATAAATTAACTTGCTTCAGGAATTTTGATCTTGAAAGATTTAGCTTGGGAAAATATGGACGTTCCTTTATCGCCCATTCCAACTGATGCTTCTGTTAAGTATGTCTTTTCTTTTTATCAGAAACTCTCTTGTAGGAACCCTACTTCCCACAGAAACATCAGCACACAGAATGTGGGTAGTGGACAATCTTTTGGGGACAAAACAGGAAAAAAATGAAGGTGATTTTACCGGTTTGTTTTGGGAGTTTTTTTATGTCCCCGGAGCCAGGTCTGGATATGATGACCAACATAACAATCAGGCACACTACAGGCATTTTGATACGCTTTTTGCCTGTCACACCAGCAGTCAAGGCCCGCCACAACCTAGATGTTTGGGAATTCCTACCCCAAAATGGGCCTTTGCTGCTGTATGCAGATGAGCCAGGTCTCTAGAACCTGCCTTTTTCATGTAAGCCTGCAAGCACAAAAAGAAATGAATTGCGAAAAGACTCTTGAGCAGTGTGTCAGTTCTGTACTGTGGAAAGTGTTCACTGCTTACCCAGCCACCATTCTTCATTCATCCAGTTATCCTTGCCAGATCTCCCCCAAATGGATCTCTGCCTGACAGAAAAATATCACATTAAGGAAAACATTACAAAAGAAATCTTAGGGCAAGAAAATTTAAACACAGATCATCCTGGAATGCCTCGACATTTCTTAGCTAGTTTAGGAAGCTGACTGTCTCTCTTTTCCTTTTTAACATAACTAAGCTAAAGGTTTCAACCTGCTGTTATAAGAATTTCATTCCCAGTTCTCTGTGATTGGGCTTTTGGATAATCCTACTCGGTTTCTTGGGTTTTTTTTAGGCTGAGCCTTTTAGCTTTTTTCACCAGTGTTTCCCAATTTACATTTTTTTGCTGTGCTCTTTGATTTGTTTACAATCTTCTTAGAGGTTTTAGGCAGTTTTCTCACTCTTATCTTTCTGAAGACACATTTGTGAAACTGCATAGCTGATGTCTCAAGAAACGGTAATTTTTTAATCACCATAGAAGACTTCAATATTAATTTTGCTCTAAGTGCTGTACAAAAACCAATCATCATTCAACAGATGGCAAATTGGGAACGGTATCATTACAGAAGTATTTAACTTCTTAAATACAGCATTGGAGAACAAATGTGACTAATAATGGCATTAGTGCTGAATAGCCTCGGCTATTCAGATTTGTGACAGCTGGCAGATTTCTTTGCTAAGTCACTATGAATCAATAAGAAGTGGTGCTAAGTTTATACTGATCTGGATATCCTTGACAGGATCTAATAGAAAATAATCTTAAATCATTCAATTTAAATTAATAAAAAAAAAAAAAAAGAAGTTCTATTCTTGGTTCGAAGTGGTCAGATTTCAATAAATTTAGGGAATTAGTGATGCTGCAGTGAGAAGCTAAGGGTATTGATTCACAGAAATGCCAAGACTGCTTCACATTCAAAAGAATGATCGGTGTCCTGGAAAAATCTTGTGGAAAGGCATTGTGACTGTTCCTGGCTGAAACATCAACTGTAAGGTTATGAGGAGTAAACCTGGAAGGAGGAAGAAAGAAAATACTAGTTAGCAAAGAAAAGTCGTAAGTGCATGTATAAAGTTCCCAAAGTAAGTCTGAGTTAGACTGCTGCAAGAGAATTAAGAATAAAACCTAAAAGCAGTTTTTAGCTTTATAAATATCTGTGAATCAAGAAAAAGCAGAACTTGAAAGAGCTACCTCATACACCAGAAGCAGTCTAACCGCATTAGCACAGCTCTCTGCCAAAGCCGATATACTGTCCTCCTCCATTTTCTTTCAGGAAGATGGTATAAAATATATGGGGAAAAGCATACAGAATGTGAGCGTGTCCCTATGGAAAGGGAAAGTAAAAGTCAAAGATTCAATGGCTGAAGTCAGAAACACTTGATCATTTCTGTCACAGGACCCTGAAAATCCCAGATCTGGAAACAGATATCTTACATGGATCTACAGAGTTAGAAGAGAAACTGCTGAAAATAATCTTTTTTAAAAAATCTGAAAAGAAAAAAAAAAAAGGAAAAAAACTCAAAATGCCCCTGGTCAAGTACAGGCCTGATCAACTGACTTAAACAGCATGGCAGGAAATGGAGAAGAATGAATACGGCCATCCAGAAGATGATTGTTTGCAACAGTGAACGTTATTACTTCTGCTGTACACATTTTGTTCACTGTTAACTAGTAGAAATGGGACAGCTGCTTCTTATTTTATTGTATCCAAACTGCAGTCAGAACAATTTTCAAAGATTTTTTTCTTGACCAGTATATTTAAGTAACATACTTCCTGGATACAGTCCAAACTCAGCATGCATTATACAGAGATTAATGACTTTACTGTGTATCTACTGTCATCAACTGATTTGTAAGGAATTAAATCGAGTAATTCATTAAAGATTTTCAGGTAAAATAAGAGATTAATTTACCTCTAAACATTTTTATTATATCAAAGCAACCTCTGGTAATAAAAATAAATTTAAGAGATCAAAAAAACCTAAGAGTATTGGTCATGGAGATTACATTTTTAAAAGTCAGAGGGTCACAAACTTTCTGGTTCATATTTAAATCAGATTTACATTCATTAGGAATCTTACCATGGGTTTTAAGGAAAAAAGATTTCAAGCATTAATCATATGAAATAAATATTTCAATCCTTTCTCAATAGTACTTCGACATCAGTATTATATTGCTTTTAGGTGTTTTCCACAAAAAAAGAAATAATGTTTAAAATACAGTATAAACCATTCCTATAGAAAATGGAAAAGTCTCCTGTAAAGAAAAACAAAAGATAGTACTTTATAAGTCACTCAGATATTTTGGATCATACAACAAAAAAGCCCCAAACAATAAAACAACTCTGCCCCCCCTACACCCCCAAATACATTAAAAAAAAAAAAAATTAAAAAAAACCCTCAGCAGATTAAACAGTTGCAAGCTTTTGCACCTAAGACAAAGGTACATAGGTAGCCAGCTAGCAGACTTATATTTCTCATTTTAAAAATCCCAAACCACTCTGGTCAGGAAATTCATCAATCTGGAACACTGTGAGAAATTTGGTATTGTCTGGAGAGGATTGCAGTGATAAAGAATCATGGAAACAGTACCTGGCAATCTAAATACTTTATTTTACACCATGGCACTTAGTTTTCATCCTCATAATTTACACAGATGAATATGTAAAGCTCTATTTTTTAGGATTATAGTTACTGACTTTTTTTTTTATTTTCTGCATGCATTTATGCCCTTACATCTGTGAATCTCAATGATAGGTCCTTTGGGACTTGCTATGTGGCTTCGATTTCTGGTATTTAATAGTACGTAGGCAGATGTAGCCTTGACCTAAATGCAAGGGTGAGAAAATGGGAGAATGTTCATGCAGGCACAGGCCATAATGTCATTGCAGAAAAGGGATGCACCAGTGGATGGCAACGGGAAGTTCCTCAGTCCTCCTCTCAGTCCAGTCCTGGCTCAGTGTGGACTTCGTGTAGAACTCCGAGTCCCCTGTGTGGCTTGAACATTTGAACCCAGCTCTCCCAAAGCAGGTCAGAATGCTGGATTACTGTTTCTGGTAAAAATAAAATACAAGTGAGCAAAATTGCTGTAGGTTTTGCTGGGCTTTTTTAGGTTAAAGGAGAAGTTTCTAGATGCCGTTGGAGACATGCTGTTTTCCCTATTAATTTTCCTGGTTCTTCGTGATCAAGTAAAAGTCTAACTATTTATTTTCTCATAAAAACGCAATGAGGAAAACATGAACCTATGTGTTGTATATATGCCTTTATTTTAAAAATAAAAACAAAAAAAGAGGGGTAAACGCTTTGTTCAGGATGACATGTTCATAATGGGTAACAATAGTGTTCCCAAAGTTGAGTAATTATATCTACAGTGTTTGTCTGAGTTTTAAAACCATTTTATGTTTTCTTTTTATACTGCTCCAGGGAGATAAAACTGATACATTGTATGCTCAAAGAAACGTAATGGAAGCTATTTAACGTCTCATTTCTGTGTGTATCTTTTCTTGCTTACAGAAGGACATTTTTAAGGCAACCTTTGTTGTAAAAACTGCCAGTTTTACACTCCTTTCGAAGACATTTGTATTGGTTGGCCGAGCTGCTGCCACCTCATGTATGAGGTGACGTTGAACGCAAAAATAAGTTCCCTTGTACCAATATCATCAGCTGGTCTACATGAACGTGGTGTACTCAGCTGATTTGGCTTTAAACTGAATTGCAGAGACATAAAGAATCACTTGCAATACCAGCCGTTGTGCCAGTGCATAGGACAGCCAAGTACTTCAACGGAAATTTTTGACGGTTTCTCAGATTTTCATTCATAATGTTAACAATATGACGCAGAGGAAATGGGGAAGTATTGTATAACTGTGGGTAAAGGATTTTTCTGAACCCACTATACCGACAACCTTGGTTCAGATGACAGTCCATGAAACCATTGCTCAGAGTCACTAGATTTAACAAAATCAATTATTTTCTTTTCACATGTCCTAACTTCTGTATCATTACCTGAGAACGGGAGCTTTTAATTAAAAAGAGGCAAAGAAACATGAAATTATAAAATTATTAGATAGAAAATTTCAAAGACATAAATTGAGAAGACTGAAGGCAAAAGGAGAACTAAGACAGATGGTTTTAAACTTGCCTTATGATTCAGACTGATTTTTGAGTGCCAGTGGACGACAACCCCCTATCAACAGTAGTAACTAGTCCTTTCATCCTGAGCTGAGAAAACAAGCACAGATCTTCAATAAAGGGTTAAAAGAAAAAGTAGTAGCTTTGCTAAATCATTGTGGAGAATGTGGTCCCCAGTTTTGGACAGTGAATAAGCTACTTGCCAAGCAGCCCATCAGGGACTACTTATTTCTTTACTCAGGAGCTGCATTTAAGCCCGCGCCCTTGTTCTTTGTCCATGTAATGTTGCAGTTGTGCCTGTTCCCAGCCTTCAGCTGAGGAGCCCCTTTGCTTCGGGAGAGGAATCCTGATCCAGCCTGTGCTGCCACGCCTGAGGAAGCTCAGCAGCAGTGGAAGCTTCCTCTGAACATCACTGTCTCCACTCCCCCAACATGGTGCCGAAGGCCACAATGAGATGGACAGAGCAGTGGGTTCTTGCTAATAAGGGCACTGCCCTGCAGTATGCAAGCAAGAAGAGCAGAGCAGGACCAGTGATGGGCACCACGGTCAGCCAAGAGTCCTGCAACCACTGGGCAAGTCTGCAGTAGCCAGTAAGTCTGAGGTGGAGCCAAGAAGTAGAGTCAGCAGGTGGGGAACAGGTTGGGCATGGTCATACCTATAGCATAGCTCAGGCAAGGGCCCGGGCTGTGGGTCTGAGCATAAGTGCAGCTTCAGAGCTATGGGGCAGAGGCCTCCAGCAAGGCCTCCATGAGGTCCTTCTGCCATCCAAGGTGTTCTCTCAGTGGTTTGTTGCAAGGTTAGGTGGCTGCCTGGCTTTGAGCACAGGCAGCCTGACGTCCAGGAGGAAGGGGGACAGTAAAGCTCCTGTGTGAATCCAGGCCATGACTCCAACCTTGGCCTTTCTCCAATAATGCCATTAATGAAACAATGGGGCATATTCCTTTAACAGGCAATGGACTTGGGGTAGCAGTAAAGCACATGAAGGACACTTAACACTAGTAAGTGGCCAGTATGTAACTTCTGGCCCTCATCATATGAAATCTCCAAGAAAACTCAAACAAAGAACTCAGGAAAAACCTGTAGAATAGAAATGGTATGATTTTATAAAATGATCTTGAAAATTTGAAATTTATAGTAAAAATTAGACAAGTCAGAAGTTGAACTCTCTGATACATTCATTATACCTACAGTTATACCTGCAGGTTGGTTCAAAATTATTATAAATCCCATGTGACTACTGAGAGGTGTAAGAACCATTCAAAAATTATCCTCTGTATTAGCAAATAAAACAGCTGAGATAATGCTATCAAACCAGATGGCAAATTCAAACTGTCGTTCATCTCTGTGTTGAAATTTTTAGGTCAGAAGTGGTTATCTACCTACTGAAGACAAGATAGACAAAGTTCACCTTTGCTGGTAGGAATGTAAAAATATGGTATTGTTTTTACAGTGAGTTCTCAAATGGCTGCTAAACTTTACTGATCTTCACATTGCAAACCTATTAATTTACAAACCCATTAATTTACAATTGTTTCCGTGTGTTTATTTTAGTGTTGGTTGATAACTCTTTTTGCTGTAGTGAAGAGCGTTAATTACTCTCCTGAGCCTTTTGGTAAGGCACATAATATAGATCGTGCAATAGTTTAATTACAGACAGTTGATCCATGTATAAGCGGTGTTCATTTCAGAAGCGCTAAGTGACCTGTAACTTTGATTCAGTGCAGTTTGGGACAGCAAGATCAAATTCTGAATTTATTGTGGCAAGTAATTTCTTGTTGGAGCTCAGACCTATACTTTTATGCCAGCAAAGGCAAAAAAAGATCCTAGCCTTTTTTTTCCTCTGTTTGTTTGTGTTTGGTTTTGCTTTGTTTTGTTTTGAAGGCTTCTTTTTAATTTATGGAAAATCTTAATTATAATTATTTAACAAACCCTCTGACTAATATTCACAGGAATGACTTTGTTCTCAGTTGTCCCTGTGCAAGAACAATTGCACAGACCTAAATGGTTGCTAAATTTGATATGTTATTTTTATCTACAATTTTCCAAGTGACCTCAGTTCTATGTCCTTTCAGATGTGTAATTTTTTTTTTCTGCAGAAATAATCTGTGTATGTTTTTCCATGAAGTGGCTAACACATATACTCACACAAGACCCTACTACACATTGCCCTGCATATTTGAATAACGACTGTAGGAAAAATAAGTGCTAATGCATAAAAATGCCCATAAAACTTCTTTTATGGCAATGCTTTTGAGTGTATGAGGTTGTGAGAGATTTAAACATTTAAATCTTGTTTGGAAACTACAGTTATTGAAATATTTTATATGCATGACAAAACTTCAACCAGGGACTGTTTCAGGTGCTTAAGGATAGGTGTCTGGAGCCAATTTTATAATTCTAAAGCATGCTCCCCAGCCTGTTTTTGCCACTAAAGAGAGGCAGAGGTCTGCTGCACATCCTCTACCATCCCATCCTTCTGTCTGCCAGCTCTATGCAAGTGTTTCGCCTAGTCTCAGATGGTAGTAGCTACTCTGCTCTGGTGAGACCCCACCTGGAGTATTGTGTCCAGCTCTGGGGCCCCCAACATAAGAAGGCCATGGACCTGTTGGAGCGGATCCAGAGGAGGGCCACGAAGATGATCAGAAGGCTGGAGCACCTCTCCTATGAAGACAGGCTGAGAGAGTTGGGGTTGTTCCGCCTGGAGAAGAGAAAGCTCTGGGGAGACCTTACTGCCTCCTTCCAGTAGCTAAAGGGGGCCTACAAGAAAGCTGGGGAGGAACTCTTTATCAGGAAGTGTAGTGATAGGACAAGGGGTAACAGTTTTCAACTGAAAGACGGTAGATTTAGAAGAGATACTAGGAAGGAATTCTTTACTGTGAGGGTGGTGAGACACTGGAACAGGTTTCCCAGGGAAGTTGTGGATGCCCCATCCCTGGAAGTGTTCAAGGCCAGGCTGGATGAGGCTTTGAGCAACCAGGTCTAGTGGGAGGTGTCGCTGCCCATGGCAGGGGGCTTGGAACTAGATGATCTTCAAGGTCCCTTCCAACCTAAACCATTCTATGATTCTATAATAAAAGAGATTCAGCTTCCTGAAAAACATTAATTTGAAAACTGCATGGCATCCTAAGAAAACATTGGGAAACTTTTATAAAGGTTTTAGTAGCTGCTAAGCTATTTATGGTCTGAAATTATGCATACAGATATGTATTACATGATCATCAGTATCACATTCTTAAACTATATGTAGAAATTTCAGCTGCTGGAGCTAAAGGCTGTAAAATATGTTTCCGATACTAGTGGAACAAGAACAATAGTCCATGAGGGTGAAAATAAATAAAAAACTCTAGAAACTGAATAATTTGGGTTTTTTTTTAAGTAATTTTTATAAGAAGTAATGCCTGACAGAATATTCGAAGTGAACTATCTGAAATTTTATTGTTGCAATACAAGACAATAGTCTCATATACAGAGACAGTAACAAGAATACCATCCAGAAAACTGTGATTAGAAGAAACAAATCAAAATACTCATGCAATTCTGAGATTGTAACTGTCCAGAACAGATAGATAACTGAGTCTAATAAAGTTTTAAAATTTAAGAAATAGAAAAGGTGTTGATAAAATGGACAACACAGAGCTGCAGGCACATGCATATGAGGGGACAATCTAGGTATTCTTGAGAAATTACTGAAACAGATTTAAAAATGTGCCTGATGTTAGTCATAGTGAAGCTGTTAGCTGACTTTTGCTTTTCAAATCCCTGTTGCACAGCCTGGAAACCACTCTTGCACTGACAGTCCTTGATTTTGAAGATTTCTCTTAATGTGGCGCATGTTCCTTTGGGAACCACAAAGCAATGTCCATCCACAGAAGTGCCATTTCTGCTTTCTAGGAAGAAATTGTGTTCAGCAATGTTATAACCACTATAGCATAACATTGTTATTGTAGTTGATAGAGGCGTCAAGTATCTCAGAGGAACTGGTTTCAGTCCAAGCTCTTAGGACTTTATGGACATGCTTTCAAGAAGTAATACAACAGTTCTGTTGGAAACACCTTAGCTAGCTCTAAATGATGCAATGTGGCTACACAGTACAGTACCACACTACAATTGCAGATTTAAGTTCCATTAGACTTTGGAATCAATGTAAGAACACTAAGGTAACCCATGACAGGGACACAGCCTCTGCCTGGCATTGCACTATACCGTGCTGTCCAAAACCAACTTATAAATTCTCATGTGTGGGGAGCTCTTCAGGAGGACGCTCCTGTTCAGCTGTGTTTCAGGGGATGAGTAAAATACAACACGTGCCCTTTGCGCTCATGTGCTTAAAAGCTGTAGCAGAGGTGTCCAAAGCCTTCAAACACCAGGATCCCCAGATCTAAGGACAGCCCTTCCCTATTATTTCTGCCTCTAGGTTCTGAAAAGACTAAATCAACTGTTCTCTTATTTTTCTGTAACTTCAACCTGGAATGCAGGCCACAGCAACCTAATGTTGGTCTTGGTGCACTTGAGATTTTATTGATGTTGAAATCATTGATAAAAATAATAAAAAGAAAACACCTATGCACTACTACACTAATTAATTATAGATGAGAACTAAAAAAAAATAAAGTCATGTCTTTTAATATAGGAATACAACACAAAAAAAAATGTAAGGAAAGTTACAGATTGAATAATTGCTACAGTAAAATAAAAAAATTGTTGTATTCAACACCGTACATTTTTCCTGAAAGGCAATAATTTCTTGACAACTGCATGAATACTACATTGAAGTCTCATTATGTGACACTATATGGTAAATTCTATCAGTCAAAGGTAAGATTCATTTATCTAACCAGGCACAGGCTTGAGGAACCTGTCACTAGTCAGACCTCAGAGGTTCAGTATTTAGGCTGTCATCTACAGGCAAGGGAGAGACCAGGGAGCCTCCCTCAGAGGATGCTGGAACTCCTCCAGCTGAGGAAGGACCTCTCACACCCAACAGACAGGACTGGGGGAGCACAGGCTTGTTCCAGATTCAGTATCCCAAGTCAGCGATGTCTATTAAGCGCCATTCATGCTCTAGACAATTAGGCCAACCCATCAGACTAAGTGTCTAAAATAACTCTCACAAGGATTACAAGTTCCTACCTTTTGAATAACAACTTTTGCTAGAGGAGTCGGAGTCTTATCTTTCACCTCCTAAGGCAGTACCTTAAGTATTAGAGTATTTTGGAGAAAGAACTTTCCTTTTCCACTTTTGAAAATGTGTTTCCTTCTGTAACCAGCGATACAAGAGACATTGAACCAGAGGGATGGACAGCAAGGAAAGAAGACCTGGTTACATGGTCTGACTGGTGTATTCAAGCAGAATTAGTAAAAATGACTTCTATACAACTGGGCACTGTCTGAAGTGAAGACTGCTTAGTGAACAGGGATCAAAAGCCAGGTCTGCCTGTGACTGAACGAAAGACTCTTAAGATGATAACAATGAAGGTAACAACTACTCAGACAATGAGTATGCAGTCCAGAAGAAAGCGCTCAAAGAAAAAAACATTCAACCCAGAAAATCTCAGTTACTTACTGTCCACATGATAAATTCAAGTTCATAAATTCAATTACCTAGTTGAAGTAATAAAGTGTATGTGAATTGTAGATAAAGCATCTATGCCAAATTAAATAAATACAAATAGTTAATAGGAGGCACCTGAAGTTAAAAGCAAACACTGGAGAGAACTGAAATTTGGAAAGAATGCTGTGAATAAAGCAATGCCTTATAATATTACCATTAATTATGAACTGTAATTGCAAACAAAGGGCAAAATGCTTGAACTTTGCTAGAATTATGCCAGTGATACTTTATAGGTTTAAAATTAGACCGTTAGATAAGAATATGCTGGCCTGAACTTAGGCCTTGCCTTCATAAAGGAATTGTACTGTCTTGAATATAACAGTACAAGACTGTATATCTGTGTATAATGGAATAATGGTAATGATAAACAAATGTTGACACACACAAATTTTGCGGATCAGACCTTACGGTATCACTAATGACCTCAGAATCTGTCACTGGAGATACAATATGGATATGTGTATGTTTGCTTATACTATATATAGGATTGCAGTATATACTAGAAGTAGTATGTGTGTACCTGTATGCATGGTATATAATGCAGGTTATTTGCCTATGTTGTTATGTATCCATTAGAGTAGCACATTTTTGGTAACTGAGAAGGGAAAGGTATGAAATATTATAATTTTTGACATCATTTGTAAAAAATTCAGTTTATACTACAGAGCGCTGTTAGTGACATCGGACTAAGAGCAATGGCAACAGGCCCAGTAGCATCCTATAGACAGCAAAGGAAAATAGCCTCCATTTTATGGACTATATCCTAGAAACATCTTTGCAGTATATCACTGTACAGAAAGTGGCGTCTTGATAACCATATCACAGTTTAACATCACTACAGTCCCCAAACACTACTTAGTTCTCCCCAAACTCCTTGACATCATCTTTGAATGAGGTTGACATGAACAGTTAATTTTACAGCCCCACATCAAACTCATCCTGATGTTATACTTCTGTGGCTCACAAATCCTGCTCCTGCCATCTCAGCTTTTCCTCCACACAGATGCAAAGGAGAGTGGGTTCTTGGGGATTTGAATGTTGAATTCTTAGTCTCTCAGTCTTAGTCTAAATTGCACTCACAATTTTTATCAGTAGAGCTTTCACAGCTGAGGGTGTGAAAAAAATCTCACCCCTTACTGACATTGTTATGTCAGAAAAATACCTTATGCAGAGACATTTATGCTGATAAAGGAGAGTCTTTGTCAGACTTAGTTTATGTCATTCAGAAGATTAGTGAGACTATGACGGCAGAAAACCACTTTCTGCTGCCATGCTCTGCATATACGCTAGGGGCTCTGCTGACAAAGCACCTGGCGTAACCAAACCAGTGATGAAGACACCAGCTTAGGTTTGTTGATGCCTGTCGTCTGCTTACATGTGATGCACTGCCACTGCCATCCCGAGTTTTTACCCTGCTGTGGGTCATTAGGAATGTCACACAGATAAGGTGACGCACAGAAACTTACAGGGTGTAAAAATTTATACAAATAAGGCATAGTCCTGAACTAACTTGCCATCTTAAATCCCTTTATTTTTCAAGGATTTCTTCATTCTCTTAATCTCATATTTGTCCAGATCTTGACAATTTATGCATGATATTCTTTATATAAAAAGTCAGGAAAATGGAAAGGATGCAAGATACCTTTACGTCTCTAAAACATATTCATGGTACACATTATTGAAGGTGAATGTTGTCTTTTTTTATATAATTTATTTACTTACTGAGAAAATAATGAATCTGATAGCCTTTAGCGAAGCAGTGAATTGCAATCGAATAATACATCCTTAGCAGTACCTAAAACACATTCTACTTTGATTACTGCCAGGATTTTGGGTTAGCAGCTTCATCACCTTCACTTATTTGTGATGAAAACATGGCCTCAAAATTTGTGCAGAAACCTTATTTACTTCCTGAACTTCTGGTTTGTGTCTCAATTTCTGTGATCATTTTCTTTACTTAAATTAAAACTGTTCATGGGATTCAGTACCTGGGCTCTTCAGACATATAAGAAAACTACGAGTGCCAATTATCCCCTGAAATTTAAACACATTATTATTTGCCTTTGAGAATTCATTTAAAGGCAACTGTTTTAATAAACTGATTCACTTGAATATTTCATGCTTGACATGTAAGCATCTGGTCATCTACACCTTTCCCAAAATGACACAATTGAAATGCCTATTAAGGTAAACAGACATTCCCATTCTTCCCACAATTTCATGTGTGTTCTTCCCTGGTCATTTGTCCCCAGACAATCCTCTGTGATTTTTCTTTTTTTGATGGGAATACAATCAGAAGAATACACACACAGGACATATATAAGATTATATGCATACGTATGTACCTATGTATATTTATTTATTAATCTGATGAGCTCCATAACTCCAAATCACTGTAAGACTACTCCTACATTTATGAAATGAATCTGAATTCTTCTGAACATTCAATTTACATTTGTGTCAAAAAGACTTACAGAGGGATTATTTCACTGACTGAAATTAGTTCCTTTCTAACAAAGTATTAACAGAATCACAGAATCTTCAGAGTTGGAAGGGACCTCTAGTGATCATCTAGTCCAACTCCCCTGATAAAGCAGGACTGCCTAGAGCACGTTACTCAGGACTGCATCCAGGCGCGTCTTGAAAACCTCCAGAGAAGGGGACTCCACAACCTCCCTGGGCAGCCTGTGCCAGTGCTCTGTCACCCGAACTGTAAAGAAGTTTTTCCATGTGTTGGAACGGAACTTCCTATGTTCCAACTTGCGCCCATTGCCCCTCGTCCTGTCACTGGGAACCACCGAGAAGAGTGTGGCTCCATCCTCCTTCAACCCACCCTTTAGATATTTGTAAGTAGTAATAAGGTCTCCCCTCAGCCTTCTCTTCTCCAGGCTAAAGAGTCCCAGCTCTCTCAGCCTTTCTTCATAAGGGAGATGCTCCAATCCCTCAATCATCTTGGTTGCCCTTCGCTGGACTCTCTCCAGCAGTTCCCTGTCCCTCTTGAACTGGGGAGCCCAAAACTGGACACAGTATTCCAGTTGTGGCCTCACCAGTGCCAAGTAGAGGGGGAGAATGACCTCCCTCGACCTACTGACTTCCCAGCAGGCCCACCCCTAACCTATACTGCTGCCTAGCATTCTTCCTCCCCAGGTGCAGGACTCTGCACTTGCTTTTGTTGAACCTCATTAGGTTCCTCTCTGCCCAGCTGTCCAGCCTGTCCAGGTCCCGCTGGATGGAAGCGTGGCCCTCTGGAGAGTCGGCCACCCCTCCCAGTTTGGTATCATCAGCAAACTTGCTGAGGATACACTCTGTCCCCTCATCCAGGTCATTAATGAATATATTAAACAAAATTGGACTGAATATTGACCCCTGGGGGACACCGCTGGTTACAGTCCTCCAACTAGACTCTGTGCTGCTGATCACAACCCTCTGTCACACAGCCAGCTCTCAATCCACCTCACTGTCACCTCATCTAACCTACACTTTCTCAGCTTCCTAATGAGGGTGTTATGGGAGACAGTGTCAAGAGCCTTGCTAAAGTCAAGGTAGATGACATCTACAGCTCTCCCCTCATCCAGCCAACCAGTTACAACATCATAGAAGGCCATCAAATTGGTCAAGCATGATTTACCCTTGGTAAATCCATGTTGACCACTTCCAATAGCTCCCTGTTCCTCAACGTGTTTAGAGGTGACATCCATAACTGCACATTTGAACATCTCAAGTACCTAAATCATCTCAAAACAGATTTAGATGATGAACTTTGAAGAAAAGGACACAAAAGATCCCATATAAGAAGAGCACATTTTGACTGAAGCTGTGTCCTGTTACTCCTCTTAAGTTCATACATGCTAGCAATTACGGGCTTCATGAAGAGCTCTCTCTGGAGACCAGTCAGGAAGAAAACAATCATCCATTGAACTGGCTTGCAACTAACTTCGCTCTGACTACAGCTGAGCAGTAAGGACCAACGAAAGTTTGAGGGAAAAAAATGACCCAGGAGAATGAGCATGAACCAGTTCAGAAGCTAAGATTCCTTTCATGTACAGCAGCAGTTCAGAGCCTATCCTAGCAGACCATAACTTACTTGAGTGATGTGAATAAAGTCAGTAAAGAACCTCATAGGAAGGTGCCAATAATTCCAGGCAGTTCACGTAGTTTGTGGTCACTAAGTGAGTGAAGCTCAGCACCTGAAACAAAATTCTTCTCTTTAGGCATAGAGTAGTTTCAATGCCAATATAAGCTCTACTCATCTCTGCAGTATTTCATTTCTCAACATGCGGAACACTTTCCAGATGAATCCATTTCAGAGAACTGGTTACATTACTGTGTGTGCAATGAAGGCACACCTACATATGCAGGAAAATTTACATTGTAAATGGGAATTTTGTGATGTACTTGCTAATTCATGAAACTGTCTTGAAACCACACACTCACCTCACTTCTGTCAGTGACAATTTATAATCACTATAAAGCAACTAAAGCTGGTGATGATGATAGGACCGCTTCATGCTTTCTGTCTTCTACTCTTAACTATCCAACTTGTCTGTACATCGTGGAAACCTTGTGAGGAAAGGTTAAAAATAGCACTTCTTAGCTGCAGATATTTAAAGGAAATACAGTTTCACAGAGAGTTATCAGCACACTTATTTTTGAGGCTCTGGGCTGTGTTGCTTAGAAGAGATGAGAGGAGGATTTAGATCACATGCCAATCCTAAAAACTGGCTGTTACTGCTAGATAGCAAAGGTAAACACCTGTGAGCTAGCTCAGTGCACAGATGCAAATCAGACTACATATGAATTTCTCTGTTATGATGGGTCTCAAAGGGGACCCATTAGAGCTCAATTAAGAAACAGCCTGATGTAAATTTTCTTCTTCCATTTACTTGTTTATGTTTTCCGCACATGCTGCATAGGAGAAAAAGAGGTAACTGAATTTTAGAGGCAATCGCAGTCTCCCTTTGACCATTTCATTTTTATAGAGCTTTCTGTTTATTTTTCTCTCGCAGATTTTGCTTACAAGGCTGTACTTTGCCTACTAGGTCTTTCTGGGAGTTTGTTAAAAAGAAAAAAAAAGCACAACCACCAACTCATTCCTAACCTCAGACCTTGTGAGTATTACACAGTAAGCAAAAGTAAATGATATGGATACTTCCTGGAATGGCTAACAACAAAAGAATAGAAATTAAATGCATTTTTGGGGTCTAAACAATGTTAACAGTGAACGGCAAGCAGTATTTGAGGATAAAGAAAAGAATTCGCAAAGTAAAGTGGTATTCGGATGTTTTAGAAGTGTGATCTCCTTTTCACTTATTTATCTTTTGTGACCTCTTAAGAAACAGCAGCTCAGTGCCTTCAAGGCAGGGTGGTGAAACCTGACTGTAATTACTGGTGACAAGTGTTATTTTCTTTACCTTGTCCTAAAGTATTTGAACTGTAGCTTGCAATTAAAAGTACTGAATAGCAATTAACTTCTATCTTGACTGTTGGTGTTAAACCCTAAGTCAATATACTTCAACAAAAGAGTTTAATAAGCCAACAAAAGTCTCTCTTATTACCAAAGCCAAATTCACTCTGAGAAAAAAAAAAAAAAAACACCCAACCAAAACCCAGGTCTGCAAGACTTCTATAAAATAGTAAACTGCCAACATCAGATACAGTTGTTTCTTTTGAACTTCATAAGTTGAGGTGTTTTAGGTGTTTTTTTTTTTTTTTTTTTTTTTTTCACGGAGTTAATTTAATTTATATGCACATCAGGTGGGATATTATGCAGGATAAACCCAAGAACGTTGTTTTGAAGACAGTTTATGTATCTGAGGTTAAGGGAAATGATTGAGTCACACTTTTGTAGTGGACACAGAACCAACACAACCTTTGTCTGTTGAGCAACAAGGCTTTTGGTCTGACATCACTGATTTGTCTTAGTTACAGAGAGAGCAACTATCCTAACTGGAAATTTTGAGTTTTATGCACAAATGCGTAATGTCAACACAAGAGTGGCCCCTGTGGTTTGCAGAAAATTAATCTCATCAAACAAAGCAAAAAAATCTTAAACCCAATGTGCCACAAATAAGCAATTTAAATGGAGGGTGAATGCATAGATGTACTGTAGGGTGAGTGCAGGAGACCAACAGAGAGGAGGCACACCAGCAACAGTGATGTCTCCTGGGCATTCAATTAATCCTGCCTGCTTCATTTTCTAGTTCTTATTTAAGCTTCCATAAAAAGCTGAACTTTCCATTAGTGTTGTGGAAGACAGTAGTAATAGAAAGAGATTTATATCCTCAATTTAATATGCTGTATTACTTTCTACATTCTGTTCATTATTAGAGTGTAGGTAGGTCATCCAATCAGTTATCACTCAAGCACCCATAACAATTTTAGAGAAACATGTTCAAATAACAGTCTGTTCCTACAGAATGAAATTATTCAGTGCAGTCTTAACTAGACAGTGATGAGGAGACACAATGCAAGCAGATCAATGTGGTTTAGTGCTGTTGTGCAAGATAGTAAACTATGTCCTTTACATTAGAACAGCATAGCTACAATAGGTACTTCAAAGAAAAAAATATTTCTATTACATTCATCACGTTTTGAAATTCCAAGGGCAGATTAAAACCTAAACTTAGGCCTTTCTTTCTGAGTGTGAAGGATTTTTGAACAGTCTACCTTTGATTAAAGAACACAAAAGAAAAGCATGAAGGGAAGGGAAAATCTCCCTTTACCTTGCTCAGTTTCTAACTCACATAACAGTAAAGAAAACACTAAAAACCTGTACCAAGGTCAGCTAGTGTGGTGATGGCTACCAGGGTACTTACATATTTGGAACCAGTAGCCTTGTGGATTTATAGGTGAAGGAACAAGCCTGACAGCTCTCAATAGTCCTGTCACAAGATGTTGCACTGAAGTCTGTCCATCTTTCAGCGATGCATAAGCCCTGAGTTAAGTAGGGGGCAGTTATTGACGTAATTTTCCAGTTGGACAAATTAGTTTTACAGCTCGCTCTCCTTGTAACCATTCCTCCTGATTTGCATGAGGACCATTGCATGATATAGTAGTATGGTAGTTTGTCTTGTTTTGCTCTGATCCTTACTGTCTTTCCAGGATGGGCTGTTGTTATTTGTCTTCAATTAAACCACAAACTCCTTGAAAGATAATACAGGCTTTAGAATCACAGTTTCATAGCATTAGACAAGGACTATTAAAAAGAGTGTGGTCAGCAGGTTGAGGGAGGTCATCCTCCCCCTCTACTCTGCCCTGGTGAGGCCACATCTGGAGTCCTGTGTCCAGTTTTGGGCTCCAGCAGTTCAAGAAGGACAGGGAACTACTGGACCAAGTCCAGCGGAGGGCTACAAAAATGATCAAGGGAATGGAGCACCTCTCTTAAGAGGAAAGGCTGAGAGACCTGGGTCTGTTTAGCCAGGAGAAGAGAAGTCTGACAGGGGATCTCATCAATGCTTATAAATATCTAAAGGGTGGGTGTCAAGAGGATGGGGCCAGACTCTCTTCAGTGGTGCCCAGCAACAGGACAAGGGGCAACAGGCACAAAATGGAACACAGGAAATTCCATCTCAACATGGGGAAAAAAATTCTATACTTTGAGGGTGACAGACCACTGGAACAGGCTGCCCAGAGAGGTTGTGGAGTCTCCTTCTCTGGAGATATTCAAAACCAGCCTGGATTCAATCCTGTCCAACCTGCTCTAGGTGAACCTGCTTTGGCAGGGGGGTTGGACTAGATGATCTCCAAAGGTCTTTTCCAACTCCTACCATCCTGTTATTCTGTGATTCTGTGATTTACTTGGAAGGGACCTCTGGAGGTCATCTTCTCCAAAACCCCACTGAAAGCATGACCAAGTTTTCCCAAGTGATAGCCTGACAACTGTCCTTTAAAGTAGCTCTTCACAAATTATGTTATAGCAGCTTTCATAATGGAGTCCTGATCCTGATTTCACCGTATGTTTTGTTAGTTCATCTGCTGGGTAGGAGGGGGGAGGAATAATTCGATTCTCCAACCGACTTTAAAATTACTATAAAAGGTGCTGTTGAAACTAGAGAGATAGAATTAAGATACCTTTGGTTCCAGCTATCCAGTTATTATTCTCTTTAATAGCATGCATGGGAGAACTGATATTAAAGCAAGCATGTCACCTGATATGTTATTTAGTATGTTTTATAGATCTTACAACTTCCTCTCTTTTATGATTTTCTTCCACTTTTAATTCTGTGTTCATCAGACCTTCTACTTCTGTTATGTTACAGGCTAGAATAAAGCAGCTGTAGAATTTTCATTTGGAGTTGCTCCCTTTTTTGTCCTTTCTCATGCCACTCACACCAGCTTAGACTGCATTAGAACAAGTTGTAAAGTATAAATGGGAAAGGCAAAATACTGTTTGCAAGGGTGGCAACAGGAAGCCTAAGGCTACCTAATATCAACCTGCAAAGTAAAAGTGGTTTCTAAGATACTTCTAAGACACTGCTTAGGTAAGTCTCAAGTTATCCTTGAATGAATTATTCTAGAATCAAGTGGACATCAGATTAACCACACTCTGATTAACAGAAACTGTATGTTAATCAGAGGTCCATGAAGACATCACTAATATGTCCCTTTGGGATATACTGATGTTGCTCTTATGAAGGTCCTAAAATTTACAGAGGTAGAACTTAGTGTTTTAGAAATAGTTGTCTCCTTTTCGTTGATATGACTCCTCAATGCAAAGCCTCCAACAGTTCCTTCTTCAGTGCAGTGCAGAAATAACTGACCTTCAACAAAACTTTAGAAATTCAAAGTGCCAGGCCTGAGCACATTTCTCCATAAAGAGCCTACTAAACCTGACTAAAGAACAATAAAGGAACTTCAATGAAAAGATGTTTCTCCATAGCTTTAACATAAGAAATCAGGGTCCTTATGAAGCTAGAAATTAATAAATACAGTCTAGTGGAAGGGTTATTTGTTGTCCAGTTAAAGATTCTTAGTGATTTGCATATGTGTGCATAGATATAGACACTTCTATAGACAGTTGTGCACGGGAAAAAAAAAAGAAATTATTAAGACAATACTGTTCTGATCTGCTTTAAATGTTATTGCTGATCAGCAGTGGACTACAGAGTAGAGATTAAGAAACCTGTAGAGCAATGCCTCATAATCTCTGGGCCCTCCTCCCTTTCAAGAGGAATGGTCTGGAAATTGTTCAAGGTAGCTTGGACTAATTTGTTTCCTTTTCTGGCGCTTTAGACCAGGTGGATAATTTTTAGGTTTATAGTGTGCTTGGAAAAATCTCGCCTGATTATTACCTTCCTGGTTACCAGCTCTTCTCCAAACAAGACTGAAATGTTTGTAAATTTTTTGAAGCTGTGAAGTGAAGTCTTAAGACTATCAGTATAAATTTCCTTCTGAGAAGAGAATGTCTTCAGGGTATTCAATGACAATACAATGCTAATTCAAAAACTATCAAGCAGGAATCTTGAAAAATACCAACTCCAAAAAGTCTTAACCAAGCTGAGGAAATAGTATGATGAAGCTATATGACAATTATAAGGCAAAAGGAGAGAAAAGACAAATTGTGTCTTCTAAAACGGTCAGTGGGTTTTGGTTTTTTTTTTTTTTTTTAATTGAGCTATTGAATCAAGTGCTGTGCACTCAATAGCACTAAAAAGATCAGACGCTGACTATAGCCATCTGCTACAAAACAGCTGCAAGTACTTACTATACTTAAGCTTTTGTGGTGCATATAAAGTGGTGACTGTCTAGCATAATGAATGAAAAAATTCAGATTCCTATCTACTTCCAATTACACAAGAAATTTAAAATGTGAATTGATGAATTTTATATTTTAATTATTTAAAATAAAAAAGGAAACAAGTATTTTTGCTTTTAACCCAATAGATACAAGATATTGTTAAGCATAAATGCCATGAGCTACAAAGAGGGGCTTCAAGGCAAAGTAATTGAGAAGTTTAATGCAGTGTAATTGAGAAGGTCTCTATGTTTAATGCTTCTTGTAATCTTAGATCTGTAATCAACAGTATCTCAATTTAAATTGCATTACAAGGAAGCTTTCTTCTGCAAAAGAGATGCTTTTATTAACAGCTTTGATTATCTTTTATTTTTCATACTACTATAATTTTTGTCGTGTAGATAGTTTTGTGCAATGTCAGCCGATGCTGTTTTCAATTCATAGGGTCTTGGTAGCCAATGACTGCACAAAAGTAACACAAACACCATGCACAAAAAGTAGGGAAATTAAATGCAATATCCTCAATTTTAAAACAGCTGTTATGTGTGCTCTCCTTTATAATGAAAGCAAGACAATTGGCAATATGGACAAGTCACAAAGCAGATTTAGATACCTAAATTTATGTGTCGACTTGTAATCTAGTATCCAAGATGCCACTGTACTTGTGGAAGATTTTAGACTTGATTCAGGTGCCCATTCAAAGGCTTTTTGGTGCCTTTTGAGATGTTACATATTGGCAGATCTTACACAAGATCCATGGAAGTCCCATGTCCTTCTAGAACAGCATGGGCTGAATAGAATAACATACAGTACTTCAAATGGTACAAGTCACCAATGTCTTATCAACTGCTTTGTAGCCGATAGAGTTTACAGAATGATGCAGCTGATGAAATGGTGACAGCTCTCATTTGACTTTAATGGAAAGGTAGGCACCTAGGTGAATAATAAGTTTAGAGTAAGATTTGAGTGTGTACACGGGCAAAAATTACCATTGTGGATAATCATGGACATTTCAGCTATCTACACAGGGCTAGGTGATCTATGGATAGCCCATGCTCTTTTAAAAAAGTGTCTGCAGTCTGGGAGGAATATCCCAAAGCAGCTCAAATGGCACTTGAGATCTATATTTGTTCAACTGGATCTGACCCTAAGAGTTTGTGTTTTGCACTTACATAAAGTCTTTCAATACCTGGCTTTAGAACAAGAATTAATACTCTACTACATTAAACAGAATCCATTCTTAGTATGTTAGTATGAACTGATCTTATTTATCTTTGGTTCCCTTAGTGATTGTAGGGAATTTAATTTTATAGGAAATAAAAAGGAAAAAGTAGACTTAGACATGGCTAAGCATGTTAAAATCTTCATTCATAACCAGTTAACTATAATGCAATTTAATAAATACAATTTTATATGCAATTAATGCATCAATTAAATTAAGCAAAATATTCCCATAGCTGATTTGAGAAAGTAATCTTCATAAGAAGAAACCCCATTGAGTCAAAACATTTTTTTTTATTTTTTTTTTTACATGTTGATTAAATGCTTATAAATATATTGAATATAAATATTCACTATCACATTAGCTTGAGAAATCACATTAACAACAGCAACACAGTGTGTGGCTTGGCTGAGCCTACAGACGTTGACATCAGTTTAGAGGAAGGCAGATGAGCGTTATGCTTGCCTTACAAAGATAATGTAGATGCATTATAAGATTGTTCTTCATCTTTCCTACATTGCTGCAACTCAGGAATCTCTTTATGTAAAGTCATTACAAGGGTTTGAATCAAAGGAATGGGGCAGGGAGATTCTGGCATTCATAAACCATTTCACTTTGCTGAACAATACTTCACTGCTTCACCGGAGTGCAAACACTAGTCTTGTACCTACCCAACTCCATCTCTTAAGGACTTGACAGGCATCTTCAAAATAAGCTCCGCTACTCTGCCTAGGTACTCACCTTTTTCTAAAGAAACAAAGTGAATGACACAAATCTGATTTCCCTCTGAACTTACAGTTAACTTAAAGCAAAATAGGGTTTTTTTTATTTATTTATTGTGTAGTTCATTGACTTGTGTCAAACACAGATGGTAAAGTTTTTAACTCAGAATCACAGAATAGTTGTGCAGTTGGAAGGGGCCTCTGCAGGTCATCTGGTCCAACCCTTCCACTCAAGCAGGGTCACCTAGAGCCAGTTGCCCAAGACTTTGTAACCAAAACAAACAGCAAAAAAAGCATGTAAATACTTCACTCTTACCACCTGAGAGTTAGTTTTGTGCTTGGAAAATTCTGTAGGACCTTTATTTTCTTTTTCTCATTTTTTCTTCATGTTTTGACACTGTGGCTGCAATAAGGGTCACATTTTGTAGAATTACCAAATGAAAATTTTGCTGAAGAGCAACAAGAAAATCCCTTTTTTCCCCAAAATATCAGTTCAAGTGAAGGTCTATTGCACTTTCTCAGCCTTTCTGCTGTTTTCCAAATCCTCTCCGGCACCACAAATAAATTTTCAATGATGGCCAAGTAACAAAAATGTCAAAATGCAATGAAACAAGAGCATATTAAAAAAAGCCCTAAAACATAAGGCCAAAACCCATGTGATATTAATTTTTGTTTTCAGTCTAATTTTTCATACTTTTTTCAGTATTGTAATCAATTCATCTTTATAATGAGTTCCATGGGGATTTTAACTGAATATTTTCTTCATATCATGCCATTTCTTTCATACTAGTTAAAACAGTACGAACCCCCATCTCATAATATATTGAGTATAGAATGAAATAATTATTAGTTTCTAGTCATCTATGAATTCACATGAATCTCAGTCTTTCTGCTAACCCTGTTTACGTCAATTTGTGTTT
>NW_009646636.1:496601-515116 GCF_000708025.1 Charadrius vociferus
ACACAGGATCAGGTGTCATGTGATACAAATGCGTTTTACAACTTTTAAGCCCTTAACATGTTCAGAGAGACTATTAATATCTTAGGATCAAACCACAGAGAACACCTTGTAAACTAACCAACTTCCATCAGGAGAAAAGATTGTAAATATGTGCATGTGTGTGTGTGTATTTGTGTGTGTGTGTATTTGTGTGTGTGTGTGCGTGCAGATGGACAGTACACATTAACGATGTAACAGAACACTCATCTTGGTCCCTTGCTTTATCAGACAGCTTCTAGCAAAAACCAGATCAAGTCCTAAAGATTTATAGCAGCTAGTGTTACTCACAACACTTCATCTGTGTGGAAGGATGAATCAAAGAAGGTTTTGGAGCAGCTAAATCTAAGGCTGTTTCTCAACTCATGGTCTCTGGATTATCGGTGATCTGTGGGATCTGAGCAAGTGCTTCATGAAATGATACCTGTTCACATATGAGCAGGGAAACAATCAAAATGGGAAAATACAAAAAATAATAACTGAGCATTCCATGCTTAGTTTAGTTTCTTAATATGATGTAGGTGAAAACCATTGTCCCAACATTACACAAGATAATACTTGTGTTTTTAGAAAAGTAGATTGCTTTCTGATTAAAAAAGGCTGCGGTTGTGAGGCACTGGTCTAACAATTATAGTGTAGTGTTTCTGTAGTACCATCTTTTAATCTCTTATTAACTGTCTGTTAACAAAATTGCACCCTGAAAGTTCTATTTTGTGAATTCCTCAATGTATAGCTTTTATAGGAAAGATCTGGCATTTCTGCACTGTTTCTACATACTTAGTTTACTAGCTGTTCCATCTTTGTTTCATAACCTCTGCTCAGATGATAGCGACTCCTAGACAGTTTCATGTATCCCTCCCAGATGCCCTTACCTATCCTAATTTGTCTACATGAGTGTAAGAAGCATAATGATTTATTCAAGAAAGTATAGTCTAACATATGAGCAAGCTAAATAAATGCCAAATAACTTTATTCATTATCTGAGAAACAACAGGTGAAAATACACTGTGGAATGACTTCCCTTCCGTTTTACCTGACACAAAGACAGAAAAAAAATAATCAGCAGAATACATATCTTGACCGAGTAGAAAAGGAAGTGAGCTAAACAATACCAAGAAAAATATATCTGGAGTATTTTATGTGGTACATTACATCCTCTTCCCCATCCCTGTATGCCCTTGTGAATCAAGGTCTTGCAGAATATTGACTGAAATTACTTTATAAAAGTTATAATCATGAGTGCTGAGCTAAGGGGAAAATGAAATGAATTGCATGATGATAACAAAGATTATGACGATCATAAATTGTTATCTGTAGGACTGAGCAACGTAGGATCCAAGTTTAATACTTAAAGAATCTATATTGTTAGTTAACAACAGTCCCAGAATACTTCATTGCCTCCCTTCAGAGCTAAAGACCTAAAGCATTATTAACTATCCTAGTGGCAGGAAACCCAGATGGGAATCAGTCCTTTATACTACTATGGGTGTTTTAAAATCAATGACTCTTAAATGTAAAAAACAAAACACGGAGCATAATCCGGGATTCCACAGCCTGATGGAGTGCTTTAAGCACTAGACTGTGAAGTTGAGATCCCTCTTATCCTGTAAATCTCTTCTACTTAGTAGTTGAGTGCTGAGTTTTCAAAAGGAAACTCTTCTTTATGCTTGTCTTTCCCTTCCCATGTAACCTTCCAAATGGAGAGTGGAGTAGAGGAAAGAGGAAGTTACTTGGGGGGATTTGGGTTTGGCCTCATCACAAGAACACAAGAAATGCCTCCCCAGGTCAAACGAATGTTTCATCTGGCGCAGTGTTTTTCTCCAAGAGCAGTAGGAATTGCCATTTAGGAAGACCGTACAAACCAACACATTTTGTACAACTAGTGGACTCCCTTACACTCCTCCAGCCTCCCACTATTGTATTCGAGAGGCTGGAGAACACATTCTTGCCCAAATGCTCCAAAAAGTAGCTATTGCTGATGAATGCCACTTTGTTCAGCAACTCTGATAACACTCTGGTATCACTTAATAAAGACAGCATGAATGTTGTCTTAGATACTATCTAGCAGATGCCTCACTGACAGATCCTTCTTTCCAGAATGAAAAACTCCATACTAGCCATGTACAATATTCAGGTAAAACAACATTAGTGTCACTAGAACTGTATGATGGGCCCCTAATCCTTATATTTTACATTGTTTTATCAGTTGCTATCTGTCGTTTTCTATTATGTAAATTGTGAATAGTGCCTGTGGGTTCCAATGCATCTTAGACTCGGATTATTGAAGCCATCATAGACAAGTTAAGAAAGGGAAACGCACAAAGAAATCTATGTCTAACAAGCCATAACAGGAGGTTAAAAATATAGAGTAATCTAAGGGAGAGGGAATAGAGAATAGTAAATTCAGAAATGTTTGCATAAATTAAACAACAGAAGTAATACATTCCTTCTGCAGCTGTTTAAAGTGATTTGCAATTACATCAAAAACAATTATAATATAATGAAGCCAGTTGAAATCGTGAGAGCAGTACCTTTATTTTCTAACATGTTCTAAAGTGAGCAGATGTATTTTGGCATTGTCATGCAGTCATCTCAGGTGTTGTTTCATTTTCAGCATTATTTCATTAACTGATACCCTCCAGTATAGTTGTCCACACATAATGAGACATGAGGACAGGGTAGCAGCTCTAACAAAAGGTGACACTTGTGCAGGCTGCTCAGCAGAACTTGCTTTGTGAAGACACTTACCAGTATCCACTTTTAATAGAGTATGTCACACTCCTGACAAATCAAGAATGCATTGTGTCGGAAAGGAGGTGTCTTTGAGTCAGTTCTGGAAGCAAACGCTTCATATGACAGGGCAGCTCTGTGGGCAACGTGACTTCTTCCGTTTACCAAGTCCCTTGTCTCAAACTGACCTTCAAGTCCTTCAACAAGTCAGTTCAGTTACAGTACATTTTTAGGAACATTTGTTTGTTATTACAGTGCCATTACAGTGTCATTACACAGACATAACTGTGCATATTGTCAAGAGTTTACCTTTTCATTGTTCACAGTCAAGATTTTTGATTATTTTCATTGATATGTAAAACCTGTCATAAATGTTAGTAGGGTTAAAACTATGTTCTTCCAACTAGAAAAGGGGCTATATTTGAAAAAAAAACCAAAACACTTTATTTGTTGGGAAAATACATGTTTCTTTTTTGTTTTTAGTTCAAAACTAGTGAAGATGTGTGAATATATTTCTATTGTAAAGTTTGCAAAGGGAGTTAGACCTACGAAATTGTGTCCAAAGCTGGTAAGAGCTGAGATACAGGACTGTGGGTTGGACCATGATGGAGATTAGAAACTACATTGTCATATTGCAAATCTATGTAAAATGAAAGTAAATATATATGAAGGTCTGGGATTTTGGTTCAGAGCATTCATTAATTTGAATAAAACAAATCTGGAGGAAGCACTTAATTTTTTAGTGCATAATTCACTAGATCTCCTCAAACTGTTCAGGAAAACAAAAAGAATAAATGTAAAAAAAATTAGTACTTTTTTTCCAAGGAGTGAGAAGGAAAAAAACCCTCAGCTACTTTCTCTAGCTCTAAGGCACTATAATGCTGGTCTCTGAAACTACATTATTCTCCTGAGAGATCCAGATGCTCTGGGGATACTGTTGTAACTCTTTCTAATTGCACTCACTGTAAATGTTTTACTGAAGCAGTATATGGGTGTCCATGTCTGTATTTGAGACACGTATATATCCAAGAAGAAAGAAAGAATATGTTTAGAATTAGGTTTAGATAAATCTTTAAAAAGATAAACTGCTAGAAACAAAGTATCTTTAAAGATAAAATGAAAAAGTATCTACACTTTATGTTGTATTTGTGGCATGTTCTACTTTGTTATGGTTGAAATATGAGTGTTGGTCTCAGGCAATCTTGATTTGTATCAAGCATGAATGTAAGCATAAAATCAATTTTTTTTTTAAAATGTCCTAATTTTAGTTTCAGATACTCATAAGGAAAATATGGTTTATGAACCAAGTATCACAACACTAACCACTAAATACAAAAATGCCAGTTATTTTCAATTTTTTACTTCATTCGGTGCAAATATTTCTACTGCTTTTTCTCCCTAGAAACACCAATGAAAGGTCCAATAGCTGATTTCCTTGTGCATTCAAATTTTGTACTTAATATCAAATTGTGGTTAGATATTAAAAGTAAATACAGAGCAACACTCTTCAGAAGAGTTTAGCTTCTTTTTTTCTTCTTAATTCCTGTTTATACTCTTTCTTTATTAGAACAATACTGTGAGATGTTAAAGTTTCCATTTGCAAGTTCTACCCATCAAAACCTGGGATCAATAAAATTAACTTATTAAAAAGGAACAAACAGCTGAAACATTCTAATAATTTATATGATCAGTGTAGAAGAACCTTTTTGCAAATTCCCTTGTTTATTTTGCATTAGACTTAAGGAGAGCAGAGTTTTTCTCTTGGTTTCTGGCAAGAAGCAAGCAAAAGTCAAAAGAAGTGGCATAGTTGAATGTGAAGATGTGTTTACATATGTTCACTAAATAATTTCAGCTTGCAGGGTCACCAAATGCAGGATTCAGTTGTCTAAATGTAGATATGCAGGGCTCTGAGGTACCCATCTGCTGCCCCTCACTTTCCATAATCTTTGGTCGGACATGCTAGCTCTCTGAAAAAACATTAGAGCATCTATAATGGCATTAGTTGCCCATTTTTAAGCAACAGAAGTGCTCCTTTTTGAGTTGGAAAGAAACATTGAATATGTGAGAAATATATCTTAATGAAAATGCAAGAAAGACAAATTAATCAAAACATCCTGCTGCAGTAATTTCTAAAACATTTAATCTCAGTTTTGGCTTTTATTTTTCACTTTATAAATGTATTTATATTTTAGTATTGAAAGACTTTTTCTTCTGAAGATCAGAAAATAGATTTTAAAAAGCTATGAAAGCTTTGACAGTTAGAAATCTATTTTTACCCAGAAAATTCAGTGATACTCTCTTAAAAAGATGGTTTCAATAAATCATGACTTTTTAAATTGAAAAATTCCACATGAAAATTTGTGACTATTTCCATTTATGGTATTTCTTTCAGATGTCACAATATACAGTTTTTCTATAAGATGCAAAGAAGAAATGTATGTCATTGAGTTGGCATATGCTATATTAACCTGGACATCAGCTGCTTCTCATAAATCTCAGTGTAGTGGGTATGAAATACACACTGCCAACATGATATTTTTTCTAACGCCATAATTATTATTACTTAATTATTTAATTATCCAAAGAAAATGAGTTTTGTCCTAAAAATGGGTGCTTGCTTCCTGGCTTCCTGCTGCGCTTTTCTAACCACTGTGGGCAGAGGAACAGAGGAACTCCCCAGTATGTTACTTTGCAAGACAATTTGTTATATTTCTCCTCTGTAGTTCTCTATAACAAGTTGCTTGATCTTTCTTGACAGGAAATAATTTTTTAAGCATGCCAGAATGTGAGTCATTTAAACAAGTCCATGTATTCACAGCACACATTTCAATTGTCATCATTCCTTTGAAAGTCTTTGTGTCTCAAGCTTGTGGTTTAAAGAAAGGTTACCTTGCCTCCAATCCTTTCTCTTTCACTAGCTCAGAAAAAAAAACAACTGTAAAGAGTACAGCCCATCCTTACTCCAGGTGTTACTTTCTCCCTAAAATATCTCAAAACTGAGTGATATGATTACTTACTACAAGTACAAGAGAGTTTTAAGTTCCTGAAAAGCACATCATAAATTCTCAGAGTGGGGAGCGCTTCCCAGTTCCAAATCCTTTGACATTGTTGGTAGTCTTGTATATACCAACTCTATATTGAAATAGTAATGGAGGAAGCTCCATGCTGTTCTTCAGGTGGAAACCAAACATGTAGACAGAGAAGGATACATAAGACTTCGAATAATTGGTGTAAGAGATCTAAATAGCCATTAACAGCCTGGATAAGGAAACACTGTTCACCATTAGAAATGCTTTCTCCTTTTGTTACAATAGTGGCATGATTTCTGAGTATCTGTCAGATATGCATTTTCACAGCCTTTAAGATAGGGCAGTATTATTGTTCCCATTTTTCAGACAAAGGATTGGGGCAAGGGGAGGTAAATGGCTCCTTACAGACAGTTGTACCTCCTGTGACAACCTCTGCTGTATTCACCACGTGCCCCTGGGAACCATCCTCATTCCCTGAGCCATTTGGTTTAGAGTATCTTGCTTCAACTCTTTTCCTCTTAGGCCCTTTTTAAAATGAGCTAGCCACTTCTCCATGGGAATGGCTCCTAGCTTGTAGCTAAAGCACGGGCCCTTGCTGACCTTCCTGCTCCCAAGCCTCCCAAAAATGTTGCTCGTACCCTGAGTGCCCTGTGCTTCCAATGTGACCAAATAATCTTTCAAGTTTTAGTATTTTGAATACTACTCAGAGTGTGTTAGGTTGTTATATCACCATGGCCACTAAGGCCTGGTGAGGAGCAGAGGAACAAAAATAGGCCAAGGACTCCATGAGTGCCAGAAGTCTCTGCTTGTCCCAGGGCTGCCCAAGAACAATGAGACCAGTGTCTGGTTGTTCACCCCCCAAGATAAGTCAAGGAAAGAAGCTTCTTTCTCAAATACCTTTTGGAGTGAATGGGGATATTGCTGAAGAGGTGTATAGGATGAGTTATGGGACGCAGGGAAAAAAGTATTTTAGGACTGTCTAAAACTTATTGTAGAATATATTCAGGATAGTGTGAGAATGTGCATGGCTTATTGTAGAATCTTTATTGGAATGACCAAAGGCAGGGATCCCGTATGAGCCAGCTCCTTCCCAAACGGCTCCTGGGATAAAAGTGTAAACAGGTCATCTGCACCCTGTACTTCTTCACCACAGTCTAGCCCATATTATCATTAAATTGTATTTTTAATTATATTCTGTGGGGGTATGGGCTCTTTTCTGACTGCATATAGATGAACACTAGCCAACTTTAAGATGGATTAGCCAACAAGTGTACAAGAGGTGAGTGAGACAAAAAACATGGGGGCTCATAGGCCCAAGTGCCAGAAACTGGGAAGACCAGGTAATCCAAGGGCCAGCCCGTGAATGTCTGATGCCAGCTGCTGGACTGACCCATATTTTGTTTTGTGCGTATAAGTATGTATAAATTGTGTGTGTTTGTGTAGTCCACTACTAGACTTCAATCCCAACCAGCTAGAGAAAAGGCACAGGATCAGGCTTTCCATGTTATTCATATTTGTTTGAGTTTATGTGGGTGGTGGTGAGGGCATTATTTTCCACCCAAGTTAGCACGAGGTGACTGGCCATGAGTGTGTTAATTTTGTGCGTGAGTATGTGTGTCCATCCAGGCATGCCTGTTGAGAACCCATGCTCTGCCTCACTGGTGGTTGAACCTGGGGACAGGGAATGTCCACTAGCCACGTCTATCAGCTGCTGAATTCAGCAAGTCTGAACAGTTGTGTTCAAACTACTCATGCAGCAGCTACCCTGCTGCATTTCTGCAGGTGGCTGAGGAATCCCCTCATTTGCAGTAACTTCAATTTCAGGTTCTTTGGTGAATAATATTCTTTTACAAGTTGCCCAGGATAATGAGAACTCTATTTCACATCACTCTCTGCTTCAGTTTTTATAGTCTGATAATAAAAGTGTCTGCTATCTGCAGAAGTACTCCATATGGGAATGTACGAACATACAAGACCCGCTGGAATCAATTAGTTATTTGTGTTTAGGTGAAGGACTCTCATTTTCAATGTCAAATCCTATAGCTGAACTCAGAGTTCTTCTCTGACCCAGCTGTTCCTGTTTCCACAACTCGTGGTTGACATGAAAGATGGAACGTCAAAATCTCAAATTGCTGATAAACCTCCAGACCAAAAAGTGCCTGCATCATTCTTTTATGCCATTGGGATTTTAAAATTTGCTTTGGTTTTATAATTTGTTTGTGTTCCAAAAAAGATTAGGTTTTCAAACTAAAACTTAAGCTTTATCAGAAAATTAAATGTCGTAGAAAAAGTTAAAAGTACAACTGACATGATTTCAGAATTTTGATGCTTTTAAAAGGGAGAGACCTTTAAGAGCTGATCCTTTAAAACATTTTTTTAGTTTGAATAAATAGACAATTTTTGTCCAAAGTTCTTAGAAAATTCTGACACAGAGCTAAAATTCTTTTCCTGTAAAGGACAAAAAAGCAGAGAATTAGAAGTGAAAATGCATAAGAAAAGACATAATGTTTATAGTAAGATTAAATACCATTCCCATTTTCTTCTCCCGTGTTTTTTTCTTTGGGAGTTTGACATATAAACAATGTAATTTGGTAATGGAAAGAGGTGGAATTCAAATTGACAGCCTTTGATTTAAGAAGATAAATAGTTTAGAAACACACAGCTTCCATATCATGGCACAATGATGTATTTCAATGTTTATTGGGGTTTATGCACAATACTTGTCAAATACAAGAAGTGTTTTAGGCTTTCAAATACACTGCCTGTTACACTGTGTGTAACAGTCAAATTTTAGAGGGTTCTTTAATTTAGACCTTGAACTGGGGAATTACTTTTCAATACTTCACATTTCTGGTATGCTGTAGAAAGCACACAAAGAAATTAAGAATCTGGTGACACTTTTTTCTATTGGTCTCCATATTTATAGTTATTTGAGGTTTTATTTATTTTTAATAAAACAGACAAGGCAGAAACAATTTATGGTATACCGTGTATCTATGCCCTACATTCTTCAAAATTTAAACTTCTTGGGGATGAGACATTTAGAAATCTTACAGAAAATTTTCAGTGAGTTGCTTCCACTGTGTGTTTTGTCTGGCAATGAAAAATAGTCATCATTCTTTATTAAAGACAATCTCTCTGCAGTCTAATCCAGGATTGATACTGTGTCTCTCCACTTCATTTTTAGTTCACTTGCTATCACGCTATCTATATATTGGATATTGCAATTAGTAGTTGCTTGATAATGCTGTTTCCAAAATGTGCCTGCAGATCAGGTCAGTAAGGTGAAATTGCAACTAAATTTTGGAACTGAAGTTTCTGGATTCAATCTTACAAATTCTTGGCACTGAGAATAATGCATACTATGGAAAATCCACTTAATGCTGATATAGCTGCTCACATTAGCAGTCAATAGGCCAACAAGAAATATGTTTTGGGATTTTTCAGTTTCCTTTTGCATCATAATTATGTTTCTTCTTTTTGTTTTCTCAGTTTTCACCTGCACTCAGTGTCTTTTAAGAAAAAGAAAAGACTCAAAGTTTTGTTCCTCTTTGTTTTCTTCTTTGCTCCTCTTCCCTCCTCCTTATTTTCTTACCCTCATTGTCCACGTTTTCTTCTTCTGCAACCCTAGTTCATAAATGAAATGAAATGATGTAAAAGAAAAAAGAAACCAAGCAATATCAGTTTGGTCTGTAGCCAAAACCCCCAATATCTTCTAGATGATCTTCTTTTCAGGGAGCTCTAACTTTTATTTTACTCTCTTTTGCAAATGGGCTTCTATAAATACAGCTTACTTCTGCTGAGCAAGACTGCTGTAAACTTATTGATCGTTTGTGACTTGGATAGCATGCATTTCTTTTTTCAAAAATGCATTTCAAGAAAAAACAGTATGTTGGGAAAACTCAAAAAACCCCCCCCACAACCCAACAAAACAACCAAGCTCCAGAATTGGAATTGATGAATATTTGCAATTATGCTTGTGATTCAAGAATTTTCTGAATCAAGCCTTTTGGAAGAATGACTGGACACAACACCCGCTTACCACAGATGGATGAGTAAATGTAGGTTTATCTGTAAAGTTGATGAGAATGCTAACAGTTCTCATAACCGTGTGCGCTGAAGTGGAACTACATCAAGAGATGTCAGAGGAGAATGTGTCAGATGTAAAGAGGATGGTGTACAGAGAAGAGTATAAAGCTAGGAAACATTCTGTAGAAAGCTATGAGGCATAGGAAACCTTTAGATACTAATTTGTCTTCAAAGTCCAATTTGAGATACTCTGTCTGAAGTAAATCAACTTTATTTTACAACCTAACAAACGTGGAGAATGAAAACATTCTAGTTGAGTTACTATGAGACATAACTTTTTTGATATATGAAATACACTGAGGTGTACAATGAGGCATTCTTGTCACTTAGATGAATAAATGTTTTAAAAATCAAGTGTATAGTTATTTTCTGTTCAGTAATTTTACTTTGCAGCTAAGCCTCTTCTAATTACTGAAATTAACAGCATATTGTGCAGAAACTTTTCGCTCTCAGAGTGATAAGACCTATGTTTATAGCTGATGCCAAGACATGGTATGCGGAGAGGCTCTTGCTTATACTTATTGCTATAACAGCCAAGGGCAGCTAACGTTGTTATTTGCCCCATTGGAGGGTCAGAAGCGGAAAAGCGTAGAGGGGTCGCACCTGCAGGGAGGAGCGGACAGGACAGGTGATCCAAAACTGACCAACAGGGTATTCCATCCCATCTGCCTCATGGTCAGTATAAAGACTGAGGGATCAAAGGGTCAGCCTTCTTTCTTCAATGGCTGGTGTCCGAGGAGGACTCTTTTCTGGTCATCTGTCTTTGATCCTGATCCGTGCATTCCTGAATCCAGATCTGGAATCCAGTTACCATCTGTCACTGAGTCCCGTTTGGGACTTTCCCAGTGCCTGCTAGTGATGTGAACGTCATCCTGGGAGCTCAATATGGTTTTATATATATTTCATTATTTTCTTTTTTATTATTTTATTAGTATTTTCATTAAAGTGGTTTAGTTTCTTTTTTGAACTCATAAGTTTCTTTCTCTCTCTCCCCCCTCTTCTTGGAGAGAGACTTGGGGGAGAGCGTCATTTGTTTCAGTGGCCAGTCTGGCCCAAATCATGGCATAGCTAAAAGACAACAGTATGTATGTAACCCACTTTCTCTAAAAAATAGGTCTATAAATGAAAGCATTGCTAAGTTACATATGATTTAAAAACATTCAATTTCATTTAATACATTATGCAAATTCCATATGAAATATAATAAATTATTACATAAGTACATAAAAGGATTTCATCAAGACCAGCATACAGTAGGAGACTCTGTAACATCAGGCTGACAAGAGAGATGCTTCACTTTCACCTTTACTATCCACTGAAGGAAAAAAGAGAGGGAAATCAAACTTTTTTATTTTATGGTTTCGTTTTTTTTAGCTTGAAAGTAGTTTTTAGTAGGGCTTTGTTCTTGCAGAATCTGAAATGCCTTCTGAACTTCTAGAAGGTTTTAATAAAGGAGAACTTTATAACATTAGAGCACTGATCAATACAGGGCTTTGAGGGCTTCCAATACACATTCCTAGAGAGCTCAGATACGACCGCTGTGATTACTGGGTCTTGAAAAACCAGAAATATAAGCTTGAAAATCAAATTTCTATATTATCTTTTTTACTTCAGTATAAGTTGGTTGAATGACTAGACTGCTTACTCAGTCAGAAGTATTTGTTATCCTTATTCTGCCTTTTATATTCACAGGTTTCCTACCTGCCAGTCACAGGATCCTTAAGTAGAATTGCAAACCCCAAATTTTCTGGACATCTGATAGCCCTGGCCTTTTAACAGGTATTGCTGTAGAGCGAAGGCAGAATAAATGGCAAAAACCCAATATTTTCTGCTGTCATAGCTATGGTGTTACCAGGTATTTTAAACTGTAATTGCCCACAGTGGAGGTCCCGTTAGGGACCATTACAGCAAATAAGTAGACTGGAGGGATTGGACCTGAGGGTGCTGAGGGACCTCGCTGTCATCTCAAGACAGTTGTCATCATCTTCAAGGGTAATTGGGGGAGGTCTCTGGTGATTGGCAAAAGGCAGACATCACTCGAATTTCTTTTCAAGATGAGAGCAAAGGAGGCCACCAGCCTCACCTCAATCCCTGGGAAGGTTATGGGCTAAATTCTCTGGGGAATCTTACCCAGGCACGTGAAGGGCAAGAAGGTACCAGGAACAGCCCATATGGCTTTACCAAGGGCAAACCATGCCTTCTCAGCTTTTGGCAGGGCCAGGACCAGTCACAACCCCGTACCTCTAACCTCTGCCCTGTAACGAAGCTGAAAATGGCCGCATGAGCACTTTCCCAGGGGTGGACAGTAAGTAGCCATGGTGACAGCCAATCACCAGGTGTTGCGGGACCCTGAGCCAATCACAATCGGGTACCCTCTGTTCCTGCCCACAGCGCTGAGGCACCAGTGTTTGTTTCTCTAATTGAAAATTAGGCAGAGGCCTTCAGCATCCTGGCACAGTGGCCACAGCCTCTTAATGCAAATAACGGTTCCTCTGAAATTGTTTGGGGGAAAAGATCTCATGAGCCAGAACATATCTCCCTTCCCTAGAGCTAATTAAAGAAAATTAGCCAAAGCACAGACTAAAAGGCTTTTTTAAAAAAAAAAAAAAAATTATATAAAACTGTTTAACTTACATGGTAACACATATAATTCTACATGTAATTATAACATTTGTAATTATATGAACTAGATGATGATAAAATAAAAAATTATTGAACATAAATAAATCGTCCTGTATAAAGATATATAATAACTTTCGTTGACCTCTGCAAATACGTTTTGTAATTTTTTGAAGCCCATTATATTTTATCTTGGATATCAATATCAGTTTTGCTTCCTAACTGAAGACTTCTGCAATGATTATTAAATTTCTTTCTTTGTTGGGGATCTGGATAGTTGTAAATGTCTTCTTTAGAAACAGGAATTGCAAATTAGGGGGCAATTTAAAATACATTCTACTTTTAAAACTGGTTTAAGTTACTGTGTTTTTGCTTTTTTTAATATATAATTTCCCTGCTAATTCAGCCAATTATCAGCGTTATTGGGCATATTTTGTCTCATTTCCTCTGCTCTTCATGTGGTTGATCTCATACAGAAATATTAATATAAAAATGTGTGACATCCTACTTAAAAAACACAGATTGCTCCTGCTATTGAATGCTTTAGATTTTTAAAGCTTTGCTCTTTTAAATAATATATCAGTGTCTTAGGCATCTTTTGCATGAAACTGTAAGTCTCTTACTATAGATGCAATAACAATATCTTGTAAGAAGAGTAATCATAGTTATGATTAAAAGTCCAGATCATTCATTTAAACAAACTTTGTTTGTAATAATTGAAGAGCTGCCAATAATTGAAGAGACAGAAACATCCAACAAGAATAAAAGTAAATATAACAATAATGTTTTAAAATATAGGGTTGAATGATGACTTTTCTGGAATGCTTACAGTATGGAAGCTGGGGAAATGCATGAGGAATACATAGTGCATATAATATTTTTTTAATAATTTAATCAAATTGCTTGTTCTGTATTGACCTATTGCCTCCTTATCAGCTACCTCCCAGTCATCTTCATACATGTTTCCTGGAAACAGATGTAAGTAGGAAAATTTTATGGAAGAAAACTTTTTAATTAAACTTGTAACTGAATTTGTATGTAAAAAAAAATTGTTGCTGCATGTATTTACTCAAATTACATGTTGTAAAAGGAACCAGTTGCAATCAATAGGACTAATATCACCATGTACATTTGTACATAATGATAAAATAATAATGTAGAACAATTCAGCTTGGAAGGGACCTCAGGAAGTCATCTAGTCCAGCCTCCCACTCCAAGTAGGGTCAACATAAAATTGTGATTAGTGTGGGTCTTAAAACTGATGAAAGGAAGTGATATTATATGAATTACTTGTGTTTATTTGAGGGGGGGGAAATTCCTTTAGTGACTCTTTCTTTTTTAGTCTGGAGAACAGGAGGCTGAGGGGGACCTTATCGCTCTCTACAACTATCTGAAAGGAGGCTGTAGGGAGGTGGGTGTCGGTCTCTTCTCCCAGGTAACAAGAAACCAGATGAGAGGAAATGACCTCAAGTTGCACCAGGGGAGGTTTAATTTGGATCTTAGGGAAAATTTCTTCACCAAAAGGATTATCAAATATTGGAACAGGCTGCTCGGGGAAGTGGTGGAATCACAATCCCTGGAAGTATTTAAAAGACGGCTAGATGTGGTGCTGATGGACATGGTTCAGTGGTGGGTTTTGACAGTGCTAGGGTCAATGGTTGGACTCGATGTTCTTAAAGGTCCCTTCCAACCTAGACGATTCTGTGATTGTGTGATTCTATGATTCCTGTTAAAACTTAGTCAGCGAGGCTCAAATTCTTAAAAAGGCCTCTTCAAATGGAATCTACAGACTAATACCTATTCACATGACTTAGCCTAGAAGTAATTTGAATTAATTTAATTTGAAATTATGAACTTTCAGTTGATATTATGTTAAATTACAGAGAGATTAATTTTGCAAGTTTTCAGTATTCAAGTAGGAAACACTTATTTGATTATGGAGTCTCACACAGATCCTGAAAATGGGAAGATGCTATGTTTATACGATACTTAAGGAAGCTGCCTTCTTGTTCCTCCTACAAAACTGATTTTAACCAGTGTTATTTTCAGTCTACAATAAGTCCCATGATAGGCGATATAGATAAGATTTCAGTCCTGTATGATTACTTCACTGCAAGACTGAGCAAAATAATATCAAGCAGGTAGTGCAGTGAGATGACAGAATGCTCTGAAAAAAACATAGCTATTTCTAGAAACAGAAAAGGGAATAAAATCCAAACAACTACTTCCTTTGTTTAATCACTTTTTACAAAATTCCTTCTTAGTGCTAATCTCTCTTTACTTATGTTTGCCTCAAAATTATAAGATCGCAATTTCTACAGAATAAAAAAAAAAGTGGTCTAACATAGAGAAACAATATTTCGTTAAATAAAATTCACATAATTATATTAAAATCAAATTAACATTCCATAAAATACCAGTCATCTTAAATGCTTTTCTGTATTTTTACTTTTATATCTCAAAATACATCTGCCATAAACCAAAAAGTATTGAAATTCCATGAAATCTCTGAAATAGGGCTACAGCAGAAATGGTACAAAGAGTTTATTCATAAGTAAAGCAGTCTGATTAATTCAGATTTTTTTTTTGCCAATCTTTGTCAGCAATTAGATATATAAATTATCATTTCATTACAAATATTAATTATTTAAGCCACTTCAGAGCAACAGTTATCATGGTTTTATTAGGTACAATATACAGTGCACAATATTTATTTAATTAAATATATATTCTCAACCATGACTCAATAACCTACTATTCCGCTATATCAAGCATTCAGTTTCGTCATTGACTTCAATTAACTAAGGTCTTCAAAGATTAAATACTAGGCTTTAGTACTGTGCAACTAGCTTCAGATATTTCTCCGGTGGGAGTAGCTGCAATATAATCTCTATGGAGTACCTGCAGTATAATATCTTCCTTCTGTACTTAATGACCTGTCCTTTCTAAACTTGAGATGAAGAAACAGGTAGTAAAAAGAATGAAAGGTTTGCTTCTCTCAAAGGGATTTCTGACTCACGTCTGAGAATTACTGCTTTGAAACTGCTGTGTACCCAAATTATTCCATTATTTATTATCATGCCTTCTTTCATTTCTTGGACTCATGAAATACTGCGTTTCTCTTTGCATTAGAGATTTCCCATTTTGACCTTAAGAGCAAGTAGAACATTTGAAGATTCATGCATTTATGATATGAACTATACTCTTGAAACAATTTTTTGAAGAAAAGTTGACTTGAGATGTCCTTTGATATCCAAGACCATCAAGCTGTCGTGCCAGGTCCCTAAATTTCTATTACATTTAATTTTGCTTTTTGTATTGTTTTCTAAATTCATTTCCTAGAAACTGAACTCGTTAGAGCACTCTTGGCCAAGTCTAGTTTACAAATCATACTGTTGTGGGTTTAGTGTTCTGGGCACCGCCTCTCTGTCCAGGCTGCTGAAGAAAAGCCAAAGGTAGTTAACATTTCCTGTTAGCATCAGATTTGCGCTCCCTTCATGTATAGTCATGAAAAGAATCGTCAGCTAAAGAGGGAGCACCTTGATTATCTGCCCAAAAGTAGATGGGATGTATCCCAGCCTAACCATCTAGAATGACTGGATAGATATGTCATTTGCACAAGTTATCACTTGGCAGTTTTTCAAGTTTCTATAACATAGAAAAAAACAGATGTTGCCAATATAGATTATTCAAAGCTTGACCAGGTAGGAATACACAACTTTTTGTAGTCTATAAGCAATGTTTTCAGCATTGTTAATGTGTTTTTTATAATGTTTTTTTATTAATGTTTTTAATATTTCATTTTTGCTGATGAATAATTTTTGTTCCCTATTACTGAGGCGTAAAAACTCATACCCACCCTCAAGTAATAGTAAGATCTAGATCAAACTTAAGGATTTTCTACGGTTGTCTGAACTCTTTGAAGGTCTTCTGTTATGATAAATGATACATTTAGTATTATCAATACAATATTTAATTCATAGTCAATACTTAGAGGTTTACAGTATAACCAGTGATTACTCTGGAGTATCGTCTGGGATACAGAACTGCAATGAAAGTCTCATGGGATGATGATACTACTTCATTGCCTGATACAGTGTCTAATATGTTGATTATGTACAGAAATTTTAATGAAATGCTTCTTTTTTTTAAAAAAATTTCATGCGGAAAACAATTACAAAAGTAGAGTCAGTTAATAAAAAGACATAAACAACCAGACTTGCAAATTCAGAACAAATTTTAAGCATCATTTTAGAGACAGTAGCACATTGATCAAAACAGTAGATAAAAGCTTCAACAGAAACTGTACAGTAGAAGTAAAATAAAGTATTATGAATATGTGGGCCTAAAGTCTAGCTATGGTTTAAAAAAAAACAGCAATAAATATATTTCACAAAAACCTCAATTTCCTGCAGTTTTACTGCAGTAATAGATAACTGTGATATTGTTTATAGGAAAGTTACACAAATTCTACAAGAGGACTATAGGAGAAGACTGTTTGTTTAGGGGGTGTGTTTTTAAGTATATGGCTCATTTAAGTTGTCACAAGAACAATGCAGATGAGAAAGAGGGCTGAATAGGGAGATAGACATGTCAAAGCCGGAAACACAGGAATCAAATTTGCTGCATTTACTTTAAGGTGTTTAGTTGAAGTAACTATATTAGAAGCCTGTAACACTGCATATGTCAAACATATGAGTGACTTCTAATACAATTTACATTATTACTTAAGCTGCCATGCATTATGCTAATAAATTTCATTTATTTTATGTATTCAAAGAAGACATAAAATATTTAAGAGAGAGCAAGTAGAAAACAAGCCTGGAGATGAGTTTTAGCCATTTAGGTGTCTCCTGTTATTTTAGAGGCCACGAGGCACCCCACCTGGTCTCCAGTAGCTCCTCCAGCAAGGCATAGATCTCTGGGAAGTCCAGGAACGTGGCTGCCAGTCCTACTCACATAACATGGATACCTGTGGCACCTCAGATGACATCAGGTGCTTATGTTTAAGCAATTGAATCTGACCCAGAATGGCCACTACAGTAGACATACAGTGTTCTGTGCAAACCAAATCCTTAGTCATCAAAATAAAAATTATATTTTCACATGAGTTTACTGTACGTTTTTTTTTTCTTCAAAAACATCTTATGAATAGCTAGAGGAATTTTTATAGAACTTGTAGCCTCATAAAAACTATAAAAAATTTCCTCTCTGTTCCTAGCAAATCAGTTTATTATTCCTATGAACATATTGGAATACAATAAATTTAGGCAGAATCTCCTGAGCTTGATGCAATCTTTTTCCTTCATTTAATAATCTGCCATTTAAAACTTAAGAGCATTTGGGCATACCCCCTGTTTTGATATTGAAAATCACAGTCCCACAGATGATTGTATTAACTGTATTGCTGAATCCAAATTTGTTGCACTTCTTTTCCTATGAGATTTCTTCCTTTGAGTCATATCTGTTTGCTCTCTTGCAAAATAATGTATATGTTTATCATCAGGTAAGGAAAGCAGGAGACCAGCATGGTTGAATAAGGACCTCTTGGTCAAACTACAGCAAAAGAATTACTGAATCATAGAATCATAGAATGGTTTAGGTTGGAAAGGACCTTAAAGATCGTCAAGTTCCAACCTCCCTGCCATGGGCAGGGACATCTCCCACTAGACCAGGTTGCCCAAGGCCACGTCCAGCCTGGCCTTGAACACCTCCAGGGATGGGGCCTCAACAACCTCTCTGGGCAGCCTGTTCCAGTGCCTTACCACCCTCAAAGTGAAAAACTTCTTCCTGATGTTTAATCTAAACCTGACCTCTTCCAATTTAAAGCCATTCCCCTTCGTCCTATCGCTACATGCACTAGTAAAAAGTCCTTCCCCAGTTCTCCTGTAGGCCCCCTTTAGATACTGGAAGGCAGCAATAAGATCTCCCTGGAGCCTTCTCTTCTCCAGGCTGAACAGCCCCAACTCTCTCAGCCTCTCCTCATAGGAGAGGTGCTCCAGCCCTCGGATC
>NW_009646636.1:516634-574959 GCF_000708025.1 Charadrius vociferus
GAGGTGGTCCTTGAATATTAACCAACTTTCTTGGGCCCCTCTTCCTTCCAGCGCTTCATCCACGGCACCATACCAAGCAGCTTCTACAAGAGGCCAAAGTCAGCTCTCCCAAAATCCAGGGTGGTCAGCCTGCTGTGCACCTTCCTCGTTGCCTTGAGGATCTTGAACTCAACCATTTCATGGTCACCACAGCCCAGGCTGCCCTTGAGTTTGACACTGTCTACCAGCCCCTCCTTGTTGGTAAGAACAAGGTCCAGCATAGCTCCTCTCCTTATTGGGTCCTCAAGCACTTGGAGAAGGAAGTTGTCATCAATGCAATCCAAAAACCTCCTGGATTGCCTATGCCTGGCTGAGTTACCCTTCCAACAGATGTTGGGGTGGTTGAAGTTGCCCATGAGAACCAGGGTCTGTGAACATGATACCGCCCCTATCTGTCTATAGAGGGCACCATCCACTCTGTCTTCTTCGTCCTTTCTCTGCTCATGAGACCCCACCTGGAGTGCTGCATCCAGTTCTGGGGCCCCTAGTACAAGAGAGACATGGACCTGTTGGAGAGGTTCCAGAGGAGAGCCACAAAAATGATCAGAGGAATGGAACACCATTCCAATAAGGAAAGGCTGAGAGAGTTGTGTTCATTTAGCTTGGAGAAGAGAAGGCTCCAGGGAGACCTTATAGTGGCCTTTCAATATATAACAAGGGCTTATAAGAAAGAGAGAGACTTTTTACCAGGACCGGTAGTGACAGGACAAGAGGCAACAGTTTTAAACTGGAATAAGGTAGATTTAGATTGCATATAAGAAAGAAATTTTTTACAATGAGGTTGGTGAAACACTGGAAAAGGCTACCCAGAGAAGTTGTGGATGCTCCATCCCTGGAAGCATTCAAGGTCAGGCTGGACTCGATTTTGACCAACCTGATCTAGTGAAAGAGGTCCCTGGCCATGGCAAGGGGTTGGACTAGATGATCTTCAAGGTCCCTTCCAACTTAAATAATTTTGTGATTGTATGATTCCATTCTATAATTTATGAAGTCTCATAATTCATTAAATATGCCAAACATTCCAATACAGAAATCTTACAAAATGGGAGTACTGTCTTGATTTAAAGAAATGTGGTCGTTAAAATAAATTCTGAGTTGTAAAAGGAGTCTTTTTCAGTTGTTCTCTGTTTTGAATTCTGAGTCAACTGGTACAAATAATTTGTTTCATAAGAGTTAAGATGTGATGTTATAAAAAAAACCCCATTGCTTCAGTTTTTAGTTTAATACCAGAGCTAAATTTAGAATTAATGAACAAAGTAGCCTACGCTATAGCCTTTCATTAAACTCAGGCTCCAAGGAGTCTGAGCTATTCTAGTTTACTTGCACTGGAAATAAAAGAAAATGCAAATTAAAGTTGTCTATATATCTATGTATGTAGGGAATAATATGTTCTGCTCTGTATACCTAGCAACTGGAGGATTAAAAGTATACAATATTAAGAGAAGTTCATCACGATTTGTTCAATATACTTTGTGAGGTGATTTTTACAAGAGTTTTCTGTGACATTTGTTGATTGTATAATAATCAAGCATGCGTGACCTCTTTTCTGTTAGAGGGAGTGGTAAGCAGAGTATCTTTCTGGTAAACAATCCAGGATGCAAGTGAAAAGCGTGAATATTTTCTTTCTTGAGCTAAGAAAACAGAACAGCAGATGCACACATAGAATGGGCCAATGGTACATACCAGGTTCTGTTCAAAGAGCTGGCATAAGGAAAGACATTTTGGAGCGAGATCAGCAGGGGAATACCAAGATTGTTGAAGGGGCTGATCCATATGTCCTGTGAGGAAACGTTGAAGGAATGGGGCTTGTTTAGCCTGGAGAAAAGAGGCTAAGAGGGATCTTGTGGCTACCCACGAGCACCTAATGAGAGAAAGCAGAGAAGACAGAGCCAAACTTCTCAGAGGTGCAGAGTGGAAAGTGAGAGGTAACACATAAGTTAGAACACAGTACAAGGAAATGAAATAAAATATTTCTATTCAGGAAAAAAAAAAAAAAAGGCATAAAGTTGGTCAAACACTGTAATAGGCTGCCCAGAGAGGCTGTGGAACCTGCATCTTCAGAGGTATATAAAAATCAACTGGACATGGCCTTGAGCAACCCGCTGTATGTGCTCTGAGCAGGAGGTTGGATTAGATGACCTCTGGAGGTCTTCTCTGACCTATACGAATCTGTGATTCTGTCTTCAGTATAAGGAGAATCCTTCAGAGACGTGAGAGATTTTAATTTTATTTCCTTTCCTGTTGCACTGTGTAAGTAAGGAAAACAATGTATTGTAGAAATATCAGGCCCAAATGAGGCATTGACTGCTCTTTTGCCCATCCTTCTGTTTTCCCAAAAGATAAATAATACAAATCAGATTCCCTGTATATTGCTGGAGACCTTAAAAAAGTTCAGAGCAACTCCAGCTTAGCAGAATTCTGAATTGTCAATTGCTTCAGCATCAAAGGGATTAATTCCAGTAGGCTAGATCCAGGCAATTTAATTCTGACTGCACTGAGGTCAAATGTAGGAGGTTAAGCCCTAAGTGACAACACAGTGTCCTCTTCAGACATAGCCTGACCTGCCTTAAAATTCTCTTGTCGCTGCAGGGCATTTTAAGAAGCGCTCAAGTCAACTGCAGTGTAGGTTTTCTCAGGTGATGACGTGACTAACAGTCTGTAGAGCAACAGTCGATAGAGTAACCCTTACAAGCAATACATTGAAGAAACATAACCACGTATCTCAAAATATAAAATTTTCAGAGTCAGGAAGAGAGCAAAATGCAGTCCTTTGATGAAGGAATATTTTCCAACCATGAATAAGTAAGCAAACCATTTTTACTAAAATGCATTATTTCAGTTTGTGACTTTCATAACCTTTATGATTTCTGAGTTTTAATTTATTAGAGGGGTTTACCCAGGTCATTCCGCTTGAGCAATCTAACTTAGCTGCTTAGGCTCCCAAGACAATCAACAATCAAAACTGTATTTTCTGCACATTGAGTCTGTGGGGAACCTGGGCACCAGAGTTAGATTGTCAGAATCACCATGGCTCACCCTAACATCAGTTTTTCAAGTATGGCAGTACCTAACTCAGGAACATAAAATGGATTAAGTTTTTATCACCTTAGCCCATTCTTATAAGCAGAAAGAAAGCTTTTAAATGAGGAGCATTTTTATCAATGACCTGCACTGAGATTTAAAGCAGCCAGAGTGCTAAATGTATATAGTCCAAACTAATGAATAGGAAATATTGGTAGAAGAATATGTCTTAAACCCTTCTCTTTTCAGGGTTGTGAACACTCTCTGAACTCTTATCATGGTGTGGAGGACAAGACAAACAAGACAGAAAGGGGGAAAATGCAATTCATTTGTGAACCATTTAAGCCTTGATTTTGAGGCTGAAAACCAAATTCTGCCCAGGTAATCTTGTGTGAAACCTGAATTAGGTAATTTTGACCTAGACCTTTACATACCTTCCACACTTGATAAACTGATTTAGGAACTTTCAGAAGATAGTTTTCCCTACTTGTCCTAGGGTTTTGTTTCACAGCTAGCTTATGCTGAACTAGGGCAGTGCTCTTACTGAGAGATTCAGATGCCTTTTCTGCCTGTAGCCACATTTCCTTCTGTCTGCTAGCACTAGTTATTGTAATGCTTTGCAAGGCATGGGAACAGTATACCCACTGAATCCAACTGCTTTCAGAAAAAAAAGAAAAAACTTTTTTGTAGTGATTTTTGGCAAGCTCAGCTGCTTTTGAATCTACTAGCTAAAACATGTCTCTTAGAATATAATAAGTTCAGTACCATTAAAGCTTTTCAACAGACAAATATAAATGAGATTGGTAGCATGATTAACACTATGGCCTCAAGTACACTTTGATGTTTATTTCTGTATTTCCTAAATTACTGTTCAATCTCAGATTACCCAGAAGTTTGTATCCAGGCCAAACTTCTGCAGCAGGATTACATAGGAATGGCAGTTTTGGCTCTTTTGTTTGTAAATTATTTCCTCATTTCTAACAAACCATTTCTTTCTCTGTTTCTTCTGTGTTCCCGAGTAACATCTGGAGAAAACAAGAGTCTGGATGACCTGTAAATTTTTTTTTTTCATATGTTTGCCCCACTTTTTTCTTCATAGTACAAGTAAATGCAAACAAAAGAAAATGAAAATTTCTTTATTGGGTCAGATTCTCAGGTACTGTAAATCAACAAAATTAGCAAAAGAGGCCTTATTGCTTTTGCTTTAGTCACACTGCCCTTTCAGATAGAACATTCTCGTTACCTGTCCATCATTTCAGTATTTTGTATGACATTTATTTCTGGGAGATAAAATTTAATATGAAAGTTCCTGAAGAACAGCAAAGTACATGGTATACAACAAAATTGTTTTGTTTTTCAGGAACATTATTGACTAATTTACACAAATTAATAGTCTGGACTACATCTTGAAGTTCTTTCCAGAAGAAAAATTTGAAACTCTTCTTTCAGCATCTTGAAACTATAAATGTGAGTGTTTGATAAAGACAAGTTTGGCAGAGATAGGGGGAGAAAAAGGAGTTTTGACATAAAAGGAAAGGAGGTTGTAGCAAGGTGAGTGTCAGTCTCTCCTCCCATGTAACAAGTAATAGGACAAGAGGAACGTCCTCAAGTTGCACCAGGGGATGTTTAGATTGGATATTAGGAAAAAATGCTTCACAGAAAGGATTGCCAACATTGGAACAGGCTTCCCAGGGAAGTGGTAGAATCACCACCCCTGGAGGCGTTTAAAAGATGGGTAGATGTAGTGCTGAAGGATGTGGTTTAGTGGTGGACTTGGCAGTGTTAGGTTAACGGTTGAACTCAATGATCTTAAAGGTCCTTTGCAACTTAAATGATTCTATGATTCTATGAAAATAACAGTTGGGAATGTCACTTATATTCTTTACCGTTAACTTATTCAGTTCAGTTGCTATCTTGCTTATTTCATTCTGCAGTGCATTTCTGAGACACACATACCTTGTTGTGTATGTATCTTCCACATGACAACCTATATTTTCACTAATATATGCATTTTATTACTTCTGTCATTACTAAAAAAGACATATGTAATAATTACTCACTGTCTCTACCTTACTTATGAGAATATGCAATGATTCGTAACACAGGATTCAGAATCCTGTGTTCATGCACACCCCCTGCAGTGTATAGTTAAATACTCAGAAATTAAAGTGGAAATAAAGTCTTCAGGTTAGGCTTCTTTCTGTCCCTATCAAATTGTAACTGGCATACTTTTCTTTCCATTTGGCTACAATAGCTGCAGTTTTAATTATATTGCTAAAATGATATTCTATCAGTGTTATGCTGTATAGCATCTGCCACAGTTTTCTTCAACCTTGTAATTCACCACACAGATGTCTAATTCACGATTTTTCCCCTCTAATGAGGTCAGAGTGTCTTGTATCATCTCAAATAGTACATGAAATGACTTCATTACGTGTACCTTGTTATGTGCAGAATTAAATCGACGCAGAATTAGAAAGCAATAGGTGTTCTCAGAAAAGACATCTTCCCTTCCCTTCCCTTCCCTTCCCTTCCCTTCCCTTCCCTTCCCTTCCCACCACTCCCCCTCTCCCTTCCCTTCCTTGCCCCACCTCACCTCTTTTGCTTTAGTCATATCGCCCTTTCAAATGGAACAGTTTCTCATTACCTGTCCAACATTTCAATATTTTGAATGACATTTATTTCTAGGAGATGAAATTTAATATAAAACCAACGTTCCTGAAGAACAGCAAAGTACACAGCCTTTTGCCCCGTCGCCTCTTTCCTCCTGTCTTTCTCTGGCCCTAGCCCTATTTCTTTTTATTGTTTTGATATGCGTGAGACTTCTTAAAGGTAAGACAACTTGTTCTACAAATTATTGGTTTCATCAATTTTAGCCTCAGGTTTGAAATGTCCACACAGAATGTGATGGGAAGATGAGATCAGAAATTGATTTGAATTTAATTTAAACTCCATGACAAGAAGTGAAGGATGTTTTGAATCAAGTTCATCCAACTCATTTGTTCTTTTCTATTGTATTAAACTTCTCCAAAGAAAGACTTCAGATTTTATCTTTATTGCAGGTTTTTGTTTTTTGGATTATTTTTGTGTGTGCTTATTATGCTCAATCTATTGTGCCAAAGTATTTGGGTACCAATGACCTGTGACTTTCACTCCTTTACACTTCTGGAGGACTTTATTCCCTGTAATTAAGCCTGGACTTTTTCATTCAATCTCTAGCAAAAATAATAAATATTGTGTGCTGCATTTCAACTTTTGACAGCATTTACGGTCATCTGCACTGAGCAAATTGTACCCGAGCAGATTAAATGAGCATTTTCTTCCACCTGATATAATAATGAACCTTGCTCTTGAAATGACCCATTTGGTTGCAAAAAATAGCTTAAAGGTTAAAGAGAAGATTTTAAGAGAACCACTGCCAATCAGTGTGCATTGTACCTAAACCGAAGTATATTATTTAAGGTGATTCCTTGATAAAGGCTCCATAAATGGTAATGAAACCTGAAATATGGGACTGTGTTCTGGGTATCCTACAAGCCCTCAAATCAAAGGCAGAAAGCCCAGCAGCAAGAAAACCTGGCTTGCAGGTTATTTCCCCTGGCAAGTAACCTGCTACAGACCTGTGAAAGAATGGCTGCACATTTAATATCTTGCTACCTTCCACAGCCGTTACAAATCTGTGATTTTGAAGTTCTGGGATTTCTGGGTATTGCTGTACTTACCAGATGTTTTTGCTGTCATTTCATGACTCCCTCTTGGAGTTGTCATGTTTATTAGCTGACACTCATCATCCTGCACTGCATGTTCTTGAAGCCAGAGAACATAAACAGCACTGGAAAGCAATTTCCAATATTATTTTAGACACTCAGCTCTGCTACTTCCAGAGTTCATCCTTTCTAAACTGTTTCCTTAATCTACTCCTCCTGCAAAGACAAATTGTTTCTTTTCAAATAACCTTCAGATTCCAGGGTGAGGAAACCAGTAAGCTACTGAAGCAGAAAGACTGTTAGACTGGAAAGATTTTGCAAGTAATGAGACATTGTTTAATTGCAGCTTTGCTGTGGTAGATTTTAAACAGTAGACAACACCACTCTGGGTTGTGGTTCTGTCTGCAAACCTTTAATATTTGCATAGAAGAAATCTTGGCTGCATAAAAGACTATTTAAACTATATTGTCTGTTAATAAAACAACTGTAAATGGAAAGGGGTCTTTCAAAGAGTACAAACTGTCACTCTTAGTAAGGAAACAGGAAAGTCTTGCATTGTTTTTATAAAATACAAAACGTCAGCTTCAAACTCCTTGGTTGTATACTTTTCTTAGTTGATTATGAGATGAGCTATCTGTCCATTTTTGATGTGCTGATCATAAACCAGCATTCCCAGATTTGGATGACTTCCCGGAATTGCATTATACTGAGCCAGTGTAGCTCAGTTTTCATATGTTTATGTGGGTTGATGTGCTGGAAAGAAAAAAAACTTATAAATTGAGGTATTAAAATTGCTGGGTATAATTTTTATTATTATTTCAACAAAAGGCAAGACATAAAAAAATCAGGTTCATTAGTTCTGGTTGCAAAATTCATGTCAGGATTATCGAAATACTTCTGCGTGTGTTAATGACATGAAAAAATCCCTTAGATTATCAGTTGTATAGCAGCAAAAAAGAATGTTTACTCATAGAAGGAAATAAGAGTACATGTTTTTGGGGGAGACCCTACTCATAAAAAGTCTGATATTATGGTTATTTGAAAAATAAATTTCAGTTATGATGTTTCTTGTACCATTTCAGTAAGATTCTTTCAAACACTTACCTTGTCAAGTCATTGACATGATCTTTTAAAATAGTTTGACATAGATCTTCACTTCCCCCTTTTATTTTTTTTTCATTACCCGTTTGTTTTTTCAAACAAGATTTAAACTTTCTGCGTGTTCACAACCCTTCTACATGTCATTTTCAAAGATTAGGCTCAATTAGAAGTGTTTTATAACTGCTTGCTTGTTGTCATCTTCCTCTTTCACCTTTCCTAGCAGCACAACACAGCATCAAAACAGGTTCTTTCAAACCAGCTCTGAGGACTGCAGCAGAGCAATACAACATACTCTCCTAAACATTTTCCCTAACCAGGTTTGAAGATGGGCCAAGAAGTTAAGAAGTATATAATCTGAAAAACTTAGCTCCTGGTAGACTACAGCAACGGTCCTTAAACACAGTGTAGATGATTGCAAAAATTGTATTCTGCTAATGCAGCATTGTAATGGTGCCTACTGAAGAGTGAGGGCTTATCATTAACTACTATACAGTGGTGCACTGGTGTTGGCTGACAGAGTTTGGCTAGAGTTCATTTTTCCTCTTAGCAGCTTGTATGGTGCAGTGTTTTGGATTTATGGTGAAAAGAGTGTTGATAACACACTGATGTTTTAGTTATTGCTGAGCAGCGCTTGCACAGCATCAAGGCCTTTTCCTTCTCTTCATGCCGCCCCGCCAGCGAGTGGGCTGGGGGTGCACAAGAAGTTGAGAGGGGACACAGCTGGGACAGCTGACCTCAACTGACCAAAGGGGTGTCCCATAATGACATTGCGCTCAGCAATAAAAGCTGGGGGAAGAAGGAGGAAGGGGGGATGTTTTCAGTTACAGTGTTTGTCTTCCTAAGTAACCGTTACACGTGATGGAGCCCTGCTTTCCTGGAAACAGCTAAACACCTGCCTGACCAGTGGGCAGAAGTGAATGAATTCTGTATTTTGCGTTGCTTGTGCACACAGAGTTTGCTTTCCCTTTTAAATTGTCTTCATCTCAGCCCATGAGGTTTTCTCACTTTTGCCCTTCTGCTTCTCTCCCCCATCCTGCTATAGGTAAGTGGCTCTGTGGGGCTTAGATGCCTACCAGGGTTAAACCACAAGAAGTGGTGTTTGGAATACCATGATTATTTTTAAGGATAAAAAAAGAGTCCCAAAATAATCTAGAATAAGTTAGGCACAAGCAGGAACTTCCTTCCACATTTCCCGCAGTGGTGAGGAATTAAATTTTTCTCTACATAAATACTACAAAATCCAAGGAGTATGAGAACAAAAAAGCAACAGCAGTGTTTTGGCAGCTGATGTTTGTTAAACAGCTGATAAATATAAATTTGCAAAGGATGACTACTGTACTTCATTGAATAGGATAAATTTGGACTAGGACACAATTATTTTTCAGCTCACCACATTACAAATTACTGGTATAGGTATGACATTCATATAATGACTCGTTTTTGAAATGGTTCCTTACTTGACATAAAGTGTCTGAATATTTTCCACTTGCGTGCATCTGGGAGACCTTCACTAGAGAAATCTGCACTGCAGAAATACCACAGAAATTCTTGACATGGTCTGTCTAAATTATCAGTTTATTAACTGGAGAACCTTTGGCTCGCAGTTGTTGACTGCATTGTGGTGTAGATTAACTTTTGCTCTTTGTCACCTTATATCCATTCCTCGTTTATTTTCAGACTGAAGCTAATTAAACCTGGAGTTTTGAAGAGCTCCTGCTCTCACTCTGTTTTACAATAGACTCAAACAGTCTATGTAGAAATCCTGAAAAAAAAGAAAGCTTTGTGTTTTTCAGAATCGGTCCTTGTCTTTAGCTTTCTATGGTTGTCACTAGCCTTGTTGATACGTTCCTGGGCCTCGTATCCTAAACATCCAGGCCTGTACTCATTTAACAAAAACATTGGCTCCTGTGCTCCCAAGGCCTGCTTTTGTGTAACTGGGAGTACAGGAAAGGGCTATTACATACTGATAACTTGTCCTAATGTGTGTCTGGGGTGTGACTTGGGCATTCACCAAGGCATAGGGACCACAGAAAAGCTGTCTTGTACAGCAGTGTACACATGGCCTCTATTTGCTTGACATAGATGGAATTTGGTGATGAAATAAATGAAAAATTTGTAGTTCAGGGCCTTTCTCACTATAACACGGGCAGACATATTTGCAATACAAATAACAAGGGGCATTTGCCAAATGATCTCAACCTTGAATCAGAGAAGCAAACTTACCAAATTATTCCATCATTCTGTTTAGCTTTGTCTGTTGTGATCACCATCAATAATGTCAATTGTGATTGTTATTTCATAACACATATTCTTTCTGGGTTTTGTAGAACATCATTATAGATGACACAGATCACAGCTCCATTAACTCACAACTTCTGCTTCTTTATAGCTTTCCCCATCTAATACCTGCTACAACCTTCTGCTGTTTATCAGTAGGACTACCTTGTGTGCATCCCACTAAAGGATTGTTTATTTTCAGCACATTCTACATGACACTGACCAAATTGTTTTAAGTGAATGGCCTAAAGGATTTAACAAATGAAGGAAAAGAAATAAGTAGTTTTCAGAAACATATGGCATCAAACAGGAGACACTGATTCTTCATGTACAGATTTGTCAAAGTTTTGTGGAGCAAAGCCAGTGTAAATAGAAAAAATGAAGATGTACCTATCTGGCAACGAAATCCCAGATGAAAAACGTAGCCTGAAATTGTCCTTAATATTATCCATTTTTCTTTTAAACTGGATAATTTATTTTAGAAATAGTAGAATATTAGTCATGGGAAGTGGTTGAAAAAAAACCTCACCAGGTGAAGTTGCACCAGCATTACTACAAAATAAATAAATAAATATGCATTTGTCCTTTATACTAGGAGAACTCTTCTTACCTTTCTGTCCCCAAATGCAGTGTTTCACAGGTCATTTTGATCTCTATCATCTTAGATATAATCAGTTTTCAAGGTGATTTACAGAGATCAAAAGTATCTTTCAAATATTGCTGTGCAATATGGATTATTGACATTCCCAAGGCCCACCATGCTGGCTATTTCATTTGGAGTAAATAGGTGACGATGCGCTTATGCGTCTAGAGAGCAGACTGACAGAAATGGGAACAAAAGGATGAGGACAGTGAGAGTGTGGTGATAAATACCAAAACAGAAAATGAAATGAGAGAAGAAAGACTGTCAGACATGGTAAGCAAAAGAAAAAAAAAAATGTTGCAAAACAAACAAAATGGATTTTTTTTTTTAAAAAGTGTGTTCCAATTTATGAAAAATAGAAGCAAAAATATTTTGAAATGTTCAACTTCAGATAGTTTCAGTATGAATTCTGAAATATGGGGAATATCTATCCTATTTTTTCTCATGTTGCTGAAGTCCATTATTATTTTCCAGAGAGATTATAGAAACTCTTGTAGTCCACATGAGAATTAATATAGCTTGTCCCTGTGTCTTTCCCCCCCGTCTGCATAATATTTCATTTAAGAGTTTAGTTTAATTTTTCATAATTGTCTGGAGTATCTCCTTGCTTTTAAATGCCATTTCAGAAGGACAAGAGTGTCCTGTAGATCATTTGTCATAACTGTTAGAAGTCTCAGATACCCTTAGGGCAAAAGGTGATGTGTTTCTTTTCAGGCAAATCTATTTCCTACGAAGTATTTGTTTTCATTTTTAGGTTTGTGTTGTGTTTCTTTCCTGGGGTGAGTTTCTTTTAGAGTAGGTCTTCAGAATGGTGTCTTCCAGAGGCTAAATTTCTCAGACACGGAAGCCAGAAGATGAAGAGACTCTCCCTCAGATTTGGTTCCAGAGGGATTATTGGGTACCAAGTAAAACCCAGTCTGTAGGTATGAAGCCTTATAAGACCTTTTCTTCATTTTGTTCTGTGGTTGCATGTAATGACCAAGTTGGTTGCCATTCACTTTGGTTGTACCACCGTTTTCAGCCATTCTCTCTCATACTAAACTGGGCTACTATAATTACAGCTCTTAATGAGATAGGTCTTGTATATTGACCCCTCTTCCCCTTCCCTGTCAATGATGCATACTAAAACTGGTGAATTTTACTGCTTCAGAAACAGAAGACATAGCAAAACACTATAACCACCTTATTTCATAAGGAACAAACTTGAGTGTTCAAGTTTTACATCTTATATCTGTTTTGGACATTGCTTCCCTTCCAGTGATTGCCCAGCATGGCAGATGTTTAAAATGCACTTTACTATTTTCATTTTCAATTACGTGCCAAAAGAGCTACTATGTCTTTAATGAAACAATACACAAAAAAGTACAAAGCTCTATTTGGCAAGTACTATGTCATCATAATTCAGGTCTTTAGACATTTCTCAGTGCTGCTCATTAAGTTTATTATCACAAATGAAGTTTGTACAAACCCTGTTTTGAATGCTGTGTTGACTTGCACATAATAGAGTAAGAAATGTCTAATAGTGATATAATCCCACAGGAAGCATCTTTTTACTGTGAAAATAATGCAAATAATATTCTGTGTTGCATTAAATTAGTATGAAGCTGATAAAGGGTAAAACCTATCATCTGTATTGTTCTCAATTTCGCTGTTCACTGGAAGTGCCAGCAGTTGCAGCATCAAGTTCAAAATGATAAACCTAATGAAAAAGTCCTGTAATAGAAGCTCTATATCTAACAATAGTCAGGTCATGCCAGAAGACCAAGAAAACATAAACAATCCAGGAAGTCATTTATGTATTCATAAATGAAATGAAATGTTAAATGTGGAAAGACTGTAAATTTTTAAACGATATCTCTTATAAGCCATGTCTATCTTTGGTTGCATTTGTAAACTACTTATTTTGGGGTATTTTTGCATAGGTTATATAAACTTGCTTTTGTGTGGTAAGTTTTGTTTGTTTGCTTGTTTTGTTTTGTTTTAAGATAAGTTGTAGGGTAAAGACATCCTTAGATGAAAGAAATTAATTAAGTGTATCGAACACAACCAGCAGCCGATGCTGGGAGAAGGTAGCATCTGTATCACAAGTAAATAAAATCTGCTACCTAGTTATTCTTGACTAATCCTGACTAATCATGAACTGATTGTTCAAGTAGACCTTTTGTTTATAGATTTTAGCTTTACTGTCTGCCTAGAAAAAAGTACAGTGCAGTGTTCTTCCCAGTTTTCCCACTGGTTTTGGGTAGGAATAAATGAGGTTGTCCTTTCCTGAACCGGTTAACTTTCTCTGAACATTGAATTAGCTTCACCTTCTAGCATTTATAAGGTTGGTTCCTAGCCCTCTTCCCATCCATTCCCTGTCAAACCCATATCAACTTCCTCACAGTGGAAACAGAAGTTGTCTTTTCTCAGTATTCCAGACCAAGCAGGGGAGCATAAATAAGCCCTCCTTTCCTTAAATACCCATGAGAAAGTGTATGTTTATTCCTTCATGCTTTCATAAATGTAAGTTATGTTACCAGTTTCACCTGTAAGTATAGCCACCTTCAGAAATATCGTAGGCATTTTCACTTTAAGCCTTCTTAGAAGGTTTGAGTCCTTTCCTTCTTTTTGCCATCCTCAGGATTTGCTGTATCTCTCTGCTTCATTGACCACAATTTCCTTAATCTTTGTGAAGAAATAACCTATTTCGGAAGTTTTCTTTTGAACCACCATGCTAGCAAATTGCCTGCAATACCAGGGGACTGAAATATCCCTGTCTCATATTCCAATCTAATGAGAGAATTGATAATATGATGGGTGGATAAGAGAGACCTATCCTTTATTAATAAAATGGGATTATCAAATAAATCCCTCTTAGATGTAGTTCCTGTAATGATTTTGCACTTTTTTTTTAATTATAGAAATTTTATTTACCACACAAAAATACATACTTTAAATATTTTACATGTCTGTGGTTAAAAGAATACCGAAGTTACAAACCCAAGATCTCAAGAAGATAACAATGGTTTGAATTAAAGCTGCTTGTGGGTCATCATTTGGTCCTCTAAATTCAGGTATATACTTGAACTGCTTGACCTTGAATACAGTGATTCTTCTATTATTCGGAAAAAGTACCGCTTGCTATGGTGCTTAAGGTGAAATACAGGAATTTGAAATTGGAATTTAATGCCTAAATTCTTATCCAAAATCCCAGTAAAAATCCCCAAATCCTCATGTTCAGGTAGTAAATCTTGAAATTATTTGGAGAAATGTGCTTCTGGGCTTGAACATGCATGGCAGTCAGAGGTTTGGGCTTTGCTTCTGGGGTATAACTATTGTATTCAGTGACTGTCTACTATAAAATATGTAGCAACCTTGGGGGCAGGACCAAGATACTCAGTAAGAATCAGTTGCTTTTTGGATCTGGATTTTATTCTATGCTCGTAAATCTTGCACTCTGAACTCCACCATGGCTTGACTTCATAGTAGAGATGGCAGATGATGTGGAATAAACCTGAAGTATGAGAGAAAGAGTAATCTCAGTTTTCTTGGATGAATTCTCCAATCTTCTAAAGTTCATTACTATCCTTTAATCCTTCTTTATTGGCCGTATTTTCAGAGAAAATGAACGAGTTAGGCTAGGAAACTCATTTTTACAAAGGTGTTTATGCCAGCACTCTGGATAAGCACCTACAAAGGTTTCACTGTGTTTGGCACTTCCTCTCAGCTGTCATAGTCATAATAATGTTGTATAACTGCAACGGCAACAAACCTTCCACAGAACTCTAATGACCATTTGATAATTTATCTTACTGTTCTTCAGAGTGTGCCCCATACTTCATTTACTCCGTATTTAAACCTTGTTATGAAAACAAGATAATTACTAACTGGTAGAATTTATTTCTGTGGTTGTTTCAGTATAAGCCAGTCAGTTGGGATATTATAATCTCTGCCTCAAAACACAGAACTAAAAAACACTGGCTACCAGTCAGCGCTGTCTATTTTTGTGGAATATTCATGATGAACCCTGAAGAGGTGCAAGAAGAAGTGAGGTTGTGTTCCTGCTACCTTGTACCGTGTAGCAATATCAGTTACTGATGCAGAAAAACCAAAGCTGCATAATCTGATAAAATGGTTCAAATACTGTTCTTACCATAGGTAGATGAAAGTCTGGGATCAAATCTTACATTGATTTATAGAGGTGTTCTTTTTCTTCAGAAACTGTTTCTGGTCATTGTCTTGTTTAGCTCATCGATTTCAAGCTGCTTAGAGTATGAATTGTGCTCTCTTTCACACATAGATAAGGACGGAGTAACAAATGATAAGGTTTTATTTACATTTTACCCTTTTGGCTTAAAAGTAGAGGTTTAAACAGAGTTCAGAAAATGCAGTGCAAGTGGCACATGAAGTTTTCTCACTGGCATCATCACATTTTAACCTTGTTTTAAATACTATAAATGAAAATTAGACTTTGTTGTGAAGCATGAAAGATAAAGCAATATATATCTCAGAATACATGTATTTTTCTTGCCAATGAGTCTAAAGAAATTATGAATCAAAATTTTGTATAAGCACATTTGTAAGTTCAACTGTCTCTAATTTCAGCAGTCCAGGAGCTCAGAATTTTCCTCTTCACATCCAAAACTAAATTACATGACTTGGTAAGTCTCTTGACAGTTGTCTAATAAAGTAATGGAATGAATTAGAGTTGATTACAAATAGCCAGAGTGGACTATTTCTCACCCAGTCGGTCTGACAATATAAAAATACTCCATTTGCTTCCAAAAGTGAGTGAACATTTTGGCAGAAGGAATATCTAATTTATTTGATGCCAGCACCATTTCAAATAAACTGAAATGTGTCCTTTCTTCCACGTAACTTGCAAGATTTAAAAGTTGTTTTTATTTTTTATTGTTTCATTGTCTTCTGCTCATATAGCCTGACAATCATTGTGTTATTTATCATCCACTTACTACTTCTCAGATGCTGGAACCAGTCTACTTTTTGTAACAAAATGGAAAGTGTATTAGATGATTGGTTTAGGTGAAATAGATGGCATGAATCTGACTGTGCGCAGAGTAATCAAGTGGTGACATTTGGTTGTGGCTTTGCTTGATCCAAATGAAGTGAATATTTTCCTTGATCAATCAGACTGAATAATAATGATGCACTTCCCAGTGACTAAAATCAGTGTTCTCAGGACTGTACCATGTGATTTCATCCTCCAGAGGAGACTAGCAAAATGGTCCACTGCTCTTATACCTGACAACTTTATTTTTACATATTCAATTTAGCAAAGCTCAAAAAGAGTTCTGAAAGTCGTCTGTCTCATAAAATGTTAACTAGAGCTCTCTCCAGGAAAATTGTTCCACTATAATGTTCAAAAAGAATGAAAATAAAATGGACAAGGAAAACAGTGATTCGGATAAAAAATCATATCCACTAGAGATTGCATATAGGCACACATGGCACAAGAAATTTTCTTTACATTCAATTATATAAATGATTGCTGTTGTAAATGAGGAAGAAACAGTGTTATGGTATTGACCTAATGCTTAAGCCTGATCTTAAATTGTTCTGAAGTTAAGTACAATTTACTTTGTGGCGTACTTTAAATTGTATTCCGACAAAACATCAAATAAAATCACTTATTCTAGTAAGAAAGGTTTCAGGGAAGGAAGGTTTACCAGGTGCCAGTCCAAGCCTTGTTAAAATGTGCGTATGAAAACAAACAAAACCATAATATAAAATAAATCTTTCCCAAAAATGCACTTAAAAGAATTTATAAATATTAAAAATTGATAGGCATATGCTTGGAATAGACACCAGGCACAACTTCTCTCTATTTTGTAGACAGTTCTAGATGATGTATGCAGAAATTGTTACAGCTAAAATCATGATGATGATTAAATCAGTCATTTAAGTAATTGTTTGGTTATTGAATATTTATTAACATTTTCACTAAGTAACTATTCTTTCCCCTTCCTGTCTTTTTTCTCCTTTCTCCTGATGAACACCTCTCTTTTGCATGGTGTAATGTTACAAACAGTAGCACTTACAGTAATACCATCAGTACCAACACTTAAAATAATAGCATTACTTCAATGAGCAGCTGAAAAGACCTAGTGGTACCGGGCTGGTATATCAAGAAGATGCTTAACTTTTACAGAAACTGTTCTCTTCTAAAGTGGCCAATCTTAACTTGTCTAATATTAAATTTTATCATCAATCGTTCTTACTAATCATGCAGCACTTTTTCATATTCTAAGACCTTTACAAACCTCCTGCAAGTTCAGGCATTTCTTTAACAGGGTTTCATTCAAAATTTGGAGAGAATCATTCCCTTTCCTTCTCTTCTGTTGAGATGACCTACCCCTACTACACTGGTGACATGCCCAAAGTTTAAAAGCACACTGAGTGCAAGTGTCATATTCAAAATACAAAGTCACTGTTCATGAAAACTCAATATAGGGACCTAATTCAAAGCCCATTGAAGCAGTGAAATCCCTGGAGAAAAAAAAAAAAAATTAAAAAAAAAATTACTGACTTCAGTGACCATGGAGAAAGCCAAGAAATGCAAAAAATGTGTTCATTACAGTACTGCTGTGTACAACATTAAGGTACATTCATTGCAATGAATGCAAGTAATGGACAATGGAAACCCTTTACAACCTACTTAGAAGCGAGAACAGTCTCACAGTGTGAGTGGGGTTGAGAGAGCAACTTGACAAAGAAGGAGGTCATATAGGAGATGATTATCAGCTTGCTTTTGCAACAGAGAGGGTTATTCAATAGAAAGCACGTGGAAGATTGTGTCAGGGGGAAGATTTTCTACTGTTAATAGAAAGAAACAAAATGAGAGATAGCAAAGAAAGTGGAGCTATAGAGTGCTTTAAGGAGGGTGAATGCGAAACTAAGTTAGGGGAGTCAGTGACCAGATTGCAGAAAGGTAGAAAACAAGTTCTGAATGATAAAACAGAAGATAATTTTAGTGGCAGCATGTCAGGCTTTAAAAGATAGATGCTGATGAAAAGATCACGATTCTTAAGACAGAAAATAACTACAGCATTGAAAGCTTTAGCTGTGACACATTTTCCTCCCTCAGGTTTTGAAGGAACTCTAAAAGAAATTTGTACCACATTCTAGTAAGGGACTGACATGAAGAATAATAAATTTAACAAGTCAAATATTGACTACATCAAGTTCTTGAGTCTGGGAGTAAAATATTCAGTTAAGGATTTAAAAGTTATCTATAAGGCCTGACATTTAAGACTGCAGGTTTTGTTGAGTAGCTAATTTCCCTATGCGATATACACGAAGACCTCAGATCCCACACGTTGTGCAGGGAACTACCTGGTAGGAATCATAGAATGGTTTAGGTTGGAAAGGACCTTGAAGATCATCGAGTTCCAACCCCGCTGCCATGGGCAGGGATGCCTCCCATGGTGAGGGTAGAGATATCTCAGAAATCCCAGTACCCTGTAGGGCTGTAGATGTACACATTTGTGTGTGTATGCACTTTTATCTCTTCATGAGCCACAGATGAAAGGTGCATTTTGGGGACAACCTGGCTAAACGGCCTGTGGTGATGGCAGACCTGTTCACTCTTACCTGACAGGAAAGTGGTTAGAATGATTGATCAATGACGGATCTCTACAGGCCAGGAGGGTTCAACTTCACATTTTTTAAGAGCTGGGATGGTGTCCTTATCACCCTAATTTTCAAGTTGCAGTCACTTCTAAGACGGGGATACTGTGCATTTCTTGATCTAAAGTGGTGTTCCTGCAAGCAGTTGTCATGTTGAACAAGTAGGGAAAAATGAGAAAAGAACAAATGAGGTAAATAGTAAACCAGAAATAAAACAACAAAGCATGCTAGAAGTTGGTGTATTTTGAACACCATAATTAAAAATATTTTGTGTTATGCTCTGTTGAAGAGTAACAGAACTACATGAGGGAGCACATGTAGGATAATTTGATAATTACCAGGAACAATTGGTATGGCTGTAAATAGAGGCAAGTATAAAAGATAGTGTCACATAGCTTGAAATGTTTCAATAACGAAGCCATACAGAGAAAAAAACCATAGAGGTTTTTTATGTTTGTGCATCAGAAACTGAGAAATATCTGCAGAAATATATACCTTGCTATATTCTGATATGTGAATAAAAGCCAGAGAACAGAGATTCTCTTTTATGATGTAACAGAGACACCCAGAACCAGAGTAGGGGAACCTATGAATATGAAGTTACGCAAGTATGTGGCAGTATTTGTACCAGACCCATGAACTCTTACTACATGAGACCCTTGTGTTTTGTTATTGTTTAAAAATCAATTTTATTTGATTTACTGTGCTTGATTTGTGTCTTTTATTAAAGAATAAAATCACATAGTGTTTATTTTGCATATTGCATTGATAGCATTTATTTTATAAATCTCAACGAAATAAAGGTTTACTTGTAGCAACAAAGGTGTTGAGCTATAGTTCTTCCACGTGAGATGGACCTTATATGACTGCCTAGAGGTCAGCGCACGCACATCATTTGAGTATATATGACAAATTGGAAGTCATATAAAGAAAGGATTTTTCAGATGTTATATGTAAGGGCAGCTGTCCTGGAAGTCCTAAGTACGATATCTTTTTAGTTTTAATGGAAGACTTAGTGTATATCCTGTCTAATAATCCTTCTCTTTTTAAATTGCCACTTGCTTTTAACTTCTGGCTTTATAATCAGAATGCAAATTTTCCTTCTGAATGACACTTGAAAAAGAAAAAAATAAAACAAAACCCCAAAGAAAACCAACAAACACTACATACCTTCATTGCTTGCCAATACCACATTTTGGTTTATGTTTCATTTTTTTCAGGATCTCATAGAGACACATATGTGTCAGCAGAAAAATATAGTTCCTAATGCTGAAAGTCAGTGATGCAGATAACAGAGATTCAGAATTTCATTGCAAAATTCACAGTGTCCTCATTTTCAGACCCAGATGTTTGCAAAACCAGGAAACTGTTATAAAACAAACAAACAAACAAACAGCTTGAAAGAAAGGTCTCCTTAGCTAGATTTATTAAGTGAGATCTTTATTATGCCATATGGTGACATGGCTCTTCCAAGAAGCACAGATCTGTGGATGAATGTACTGAAGTGTGCTGACCAGCACTAGTGGAAAAATTGATACCACCCAGGGGAAAGAATTGCTTTCAGCAGTATTTTTCACTGGTGTCACCTGTGATGCATTTCCAGGTAGTCCATTTTGCCCCAGTATGCTTTCAATCAAACCAGTGATCTCCATTTAGCCTGCTGTTTAGAGGAATCTCTAGACATCTTGCTTTAAAGAAATGGAGGGCGTTTGCAAGATTCATCATGATATCTAACACAGCTTGCTTGTATCAAAATATTTCATGCAGGAAATCCAAACAAAAGGATTTACAGAGGTTTTAAAAGCCATTATTCAAGTAAATGGAAAATGGGCAAAGCACACACTGTTTAAAGTGTTGGGCAACTCAACAGAATTTTTTCTTTTACCTGAAAATAAGTGAATATAGTTGTTTTTTTGCCTATTAAAGTTTTTTATCGTTTAGGGATAAATGCTTTTATTGCAGTGACTTCTGGCAGAGCTTTGTGCTTCCCTTTCATTAGGGAACTATAGGATTTTATAGTTGCTTTATACTAAAACCAGGAGTTTGGAATATGAACCGTAATACATGTGCTAAATTTGTCCTCAAAAGCATTAAATATAGTCTTACCCTCTCTCTACAAACTGCTAGAACTTATTTTGTATTATTTAAATGCCCTTTTTTTTTATTATGACTTTTTCCCTCAATGCCATATTACTTGACATCCTGTAGCATTAGCCAGCCAGTGAAGATATAAAAGGAAAATACTTAAAAGATGCCAGCACGACCTCATTAAGAGGTTTATTCTGCCTGTGAAGGCAGCAGAAAAAGGAAAATGGAGGCTTAACTCTCTTCTCTGGCAGTGCAAAAATGTAAAGAAAAGTCACAGTTGCCTATAAAACTTCATTAGCTTTAAACTCAAGGAAGTAATTATTTTGACCAAATGGGCTATCAACCAATGGAATTTATTGTCCATAATACCACCAAGGAAAAATCTTAGCAAATACAGAAAGAGAGGGGGACGTTTATATAAACAACAATGTTCAGAGGTCGAAATACATGGCCAAGAGAAAAGAAGTGTCTCTTCATTCTCTTTTTCTTTTTTTCTTTTTCTTTTTCTTTTTCTTTTTCTTTTTCTTTTTCTTGTTTTTCTTTTTCTTTTTCTTTTTCTTTTTCTTTTTCTTGTTTTTCTTTTTCTTTTTTTTCTTTTTCTTTTTCTTTTTCTTTTTCTTTTTCTTGTTTTTCTTTTTCTTTTTCTTTTTCTTTTTCTTTTTCTTGTTTTTCTTTTTCTTTTTCTTTTTCTTTTTCTTTTTCTTTTTCTTTTTCTTTTTCTTTTTTTTTTCTTTTTTTTTTCTTTTTCTTTTTCTTTTTCTTTTTCTTTTTCTTTTTCTTTTTCTTTTTCTTTTTCTTTTTCTTTTTCTTTTTTCCTCCCTTCGCTCCTCCCTTTTCTTCTCTTCATCCCTCCTTTTTCCTCTTTCCTTCTATCCCCATCCTTTCTGTCAATCTTCCTCTCTTTCCTTCTCCCTCCCTTTCTCTTTCTCTCAGCTCCTCCCCCTCCACCCTTCATTTGTCAGCAGCTATTAATACGTGTCACAAAGAAAAATTCCCTCGAGATACAGTAACTTTTATGGTAAGGAAGAAATCATATTGTCAGGCGTACTCTTTGGCAGAGATGTTTCTCTAAATTTAGACTTAAAACAAGCTGCTTAGACAGAAAAACTATACCTAACTAGATATCGTTAAATTCTCATCATGTTTGTTATCCAAAGTTTTGGAGATAAAACTCAAACTAATGCAAACAACTACAAGGGTCCCTTTGCTCACTTCTACTCCATCATAGAAAAACAACAATTGTTCAATATAGTCAAAACTTCCTGCCATTAACTTTCATATTCTTTTTTAAGAGGGTTTCTACATCAATAAAGATAATAATAGTTGACAAAAATACATCCCACAGAAATAAATATTTCATTTACCCTTTGAGCATTATTGGAGGATATTTGTATAGCAGTACTTTCAGGAAAACTCTTGTGTTTACAAGTTGGCAAGCCATTAGCTCTTCTTCCTCTCAAGCACCTAAACTAGAAATCACTTGAAGATATTAAAACAATCTTGGATTGTTTATTGCCATTTAATCCTTTTTACCGTTCATTTCTAAATCCAAAGAAACACATTTCCTTAACTGGATATTTTAGAAAAGTTTAACTTTCATATCTTCAGTGATATATGTGAATTGCAAATATTAATAATCCTGTCACAAAAGCACTTAGAGTTATGGTATATTTACATGCCTTTTCCATAGCAATTGATATTTCCCTTGAGCAAGACTGTTGGAATTTATGAGCTAGTGAATGAAGAAAAATAACCAGCAAATTAGTGGCAACATAGACTTACTGTTAGTTTTGCCACTGGCAAATAGTTTTTTCAGTACTGGCAACAGGCTCATTAGCCTTTGTGTAAAGCATCTGTGATGCTGAGTCATATCCTCAGGCAGCATTACTCTGTAGTCTTGCCTTCAAGCAGAGCTTTACCAACAAAAGACTCTTCTTATTGCCGTTTTGTTGCTGTTGTTGGTTGGGGTGGGTTTGGTGCTTTTTATATTGCATTTTGGTAAACAAAATTAGAAATGTTCTGATCTTCAGATCTTCAGTCAGTCTACTTGTCATTTTTAAATACCATTTGAAACAAGCGAGGAACTCATCAATCCTTTGGAAATGGACTGCTAATGTAATATTTAATCCATTAGACATTATGGCTTTGTTCATTAATTTAATTAGCAAAGATCTAAAATGCACCAACCTTTCCTTTTAGGTCCAGACCGTCTGCATTAATATCCCTTGGAAACGACTTCGTTGTTTTTGAAGTTTACAGCTAGTAGCAGAAAGCTGAATTTATGTGTGCTCCTGCCAAATTGAGTTTGTAGCAATGCTAATTGTTAGATGGAGGGCTAAGTTATGGTACTTTCTGCTGTCTAAGAATTTTTTTTCTTTGCCTGGTCTAATCATGGCCCTATGAATACAACCAATCCAAAGTCCTATGGCCAATTCATTCCTGCCACAGGGCTGATATAGCTGCAGTGGTTGATGGTTGGAATAAACACACTGGAAAAATAAGTGTATTGATGCAGTTAAGGCTATGCTTTCTATTTAGTCTTCACACCTTGGAAAAGCATCACAATTTTTAATCTGTGTATTTAACATCAATTTAATTTCCTTTTCCTTACATAATAATAATCAACATTCTAATATTTTCATAATCCTAACTGTATTTAGAATTCCTTTAACTGAAGGAAAGAGTTGATTAAAGCAGTGTTACTTCTCTCACTCCTGCTGGACACCTGAGGTGAGGATGAGTCCTGTTATTTGCTACCTAAATGCTAAGGTACCTTATGTAATTTAGTCATCTAAGATCTTTTTACAGAGAATTGAGGAAGACATGAATCTCCAGAGGGCAATTCACTTTTCCTGTCATAGAAACTTATATTAAAATGAAATGTGCTGCAAATGTCTCACAGATGACCAAGACAGTCTCTGGACAGGCTTGTACTAAACGCTTTTCTTTTAGAAGAATGATCTTAGGTGAGATGGCTTCTCCCTTTTCTGCCTACAAGCTCAACTTATTTTACATTCCAAGCAAGGTCTCTGACTAGGTACTCATTCAAAGATTTCAAAATACAAGGCTTATTGTGGTAGTTTTCCGTGAACTGGTATGCTTTCTTTGAGCATACACATATCCTAAAAAAAAAAATAAATCCAAACCACCTTTTTTGATATTTGGTGGAAAAGAACTATGAGTTTTCCTTTTAGAATTGATTTCTCAATTTTTCAATAGTTGAAAGTTTCAATAGCTCAAAGTTTTTGTCCAGGGAACGGTACTTTTCTTCCAGGTTACCAATAGATTTCAATATAGCAGTTTTTTTTTTTTTTTTTATGAAAACCTTGATAGAATTTAGTCACGTTTGTTTTCTTGCAGATGTTTTTTTGACAGAAGAGATGACAAAGGCTTGAATCTCTACACTAGAATTTCCCTGCAAGGGAAGCAGGGACTGCTGTTCCTTCTAGAGTTAATGACAAAATATGTAATTTGATCTCAAATGATGCTACTTTTCCTGTATAGTCTTGGGGAAGAAATGTCATTGAAAATAAATCATTGTTTCCTTTATGTGGGAAACTATAGCTGTGAGCACTTGCGGAAGTGCAACAGGTGAGTCCTTAAGGTTACAATAGAACATTGGTATTTGTCTTTTTTGTGTCTTACATTTATTACATAATTCCTTTTGTATTATGATTGCATCTTTAAATTAAGATTTAGCAACTGGAGAAAACACATTAGGAGAATGCCTAGATCTATGCTTGCCTCTTCTGGTATAGTCTTAGGTATTTGCCTGTGAATGTGACATGCTGCGGTTCATAGCAGTCTCCTGCTGCATGGAGTTGGAGATACACAGACTTTCTTTCATTCATAGCCATTTCCACTTTTTAACAATGAAGGTTAGCCAGAAGAATTAAAAGCTCTTACCTAATTCCCTCTGCCCCATCTTTTTTGAGCTTATTATCCTAGAATGAGGCATTTCTTCAGTGCTAGGGGCTGAGATTTTTTTCCTAGGAACTCAAAATTAAGAGTCTTCTTAACTTCAGTTTTTAGCTAGGGCATTACTCCCTCTTTGAGAAAAAGGAGAGAAGACAGAAAAAAGTTATTATTTAAGCTGGCATTTCTTATTTGTGATTTTCACTCATTCATATTTCAGGTGTTTTCATGGAAACTCATATGCCTTTGATAATTTCTACATACTGCTGATAGAACAGACAGGAGGTTCAGAGTGAGCTGGGCTGCAGCTTGTGCATTGGAGAAAGTCCAGATTTAATAATATCTAGAAAGATTTAGAGTAGTATGTTCTAGTGTATATGGGCCTGGAAACCAGAAACTTTTTATGCTGATCCTGTTACTGCAAGATATTTGTAAAGTTATTTTCAAAAGAAGTGGATAAATTTTTTTTTTTTATTTTTTTTTATTTAAGATAAAACCTTTAGTTGTAGCTAGGAGTATGGGATTTTCTAAAGTGGGCATTCATTCACCATGTTCTAACAAATTTAAATTAATATGCAAAGGTAGAGAGAATCCTTAGCATACTTTCAAAATTTTGATTAAAACATGAAATATAAAACAGATCAGGAGGCATGGTATAAATCTTGAGTACTGACTACATGCACTCAGGATTAAATATGGTCTTCACCTCAGAGACACAATAACAGATTTTCAATCTTTCCATGGGGGGAAACACCAAGTGTTACATACTTATGTCTAAAGACTTAATCAGTTAACTAAAATCCCACATCCCACATGTAACATTTTGGTAGCTTCATTCCTTCCTGAAATTAATAGGTCCTTGCACAAGGCATTGAAAGTTTTTGGTACAACCATCTTCAATGTTTGAAAAAAAAACCTGCTATAACATTCTGTATGGTCTCCTGGATGCTTGAGTGGAGTAATTTCCTGAATAAGCATTTTCAACATCTAAACCTCGACCATCTACCTGTATGACATCAAGGAGTGAACCTCTGATAGTTTTTTCTCTTAGAGGGGTATAAGATTGCGCCTTTTAGGAATTTTTATCTGCTAGAGGTTCTTTGCATAAGGAACTGGCCATTGCTCACACTGTGTTCTAGATTTTCTATTTTGAGTTGCTTTATTCTTGCTATGAAAGAAAGAATATAAGATCTCACAATGTACTTACTGTGTCATAAAGGGTAGGGCAACATTTAGATGGGATATTTGAATTTGGCGAATTCAATTTCATTTGGAGACTCACTCTTTTGAAGCTTTTTGGATAAATGAGATACAGCCTGAAGGGTAGAGAAATGAAGGGCAGAGCTAGGTCTGCAAGCAAGAGTTTTGTTTTTAACCTCACAGTTTGAGAGACTCTCCATGTACATACATCATGTAGCAAAGATATAATTTGGTGAAAAGCCAGTGTCAGGCTTTGATGTAAAGTTATTTCAATACAATGCACTGTAGATCACAAATCCTCGAGAACATTTTATTTAAACCAGCTAGCAATGTTTGAGAAATGATAATTACTAACCTTCATGAAATGTAGATTTAATTTTGCCTTCACATTTGATAGCTTTATGGGTCTTCCCTACAAGCCATTTTTGTGTTTCTGAAATATGTCAGAATGACACTGCAAGCATCTAACGTCTTTTATCTAGACACTGAACAAACAACACCCGCAGCAGCACCACAGGCTTCCTGACATTGCCTTGTCAAAGCATCATCTTCAGCTCCATTTTGGAAGAGTCAGTGATAGAGGTTGGTGTAGTTCAGCTCCTGCTTGTTCAAACCTCAACCTCTTTGCTGAAACTGCCAATCAAATGTACTCGTTGCAACATACCTAAATCTGCAGCGTTCTTCAGTATACTCCAGCAAAACCCTAGCAAATAAAGCGATTGGTGTTGCTGCTAGTTTGCCTAAAATTGTACAATCAGTCTAAAACTTAAAAATCTCATAAGCACCTTATCAGTCCCTTGGCTTATCCAGTTTCTGTGACAATTGGGCTAAATTCCCTGGAAAAGGCTGGCATACTATAGAAGTAAATTTGTCCTTCTGGATGGCAGGGTCTCTGATAAAATGTGTCTTATCACCCTAATTAATGAAAGTAGAAAGAAAGTGGAATAGATGACTGTGATGAAGAAGATAGAGTATCTAAATGGAAATGCCAAACATTACTGCCTACAAAGATATGTATGATGGATATACGGAGAGTGTAAACTATCCAGCCACTTAGCAGTGGATGAATAAATGTTATTTTGTTCCTGAGATTAAAAACTGTCTCAATACATTGGAATTCTTCAGCCTTACTTGACCCGCCCTTGAGGGTTCGATACCTATCTAATTATGTGGTTTTTAGCACTTATGAGTAACAAAATATCTTGTGACAATCATTGTGGGAGAATCAGGAATTGCAAAAAGGATGCCGCATCATGGAGTGAAAAGCAGTTGTGAACACAGGACTTGGAGGGACCTCTTGATTCATGAAATGCAGTTACCCACTATCTCAGTCAATACAAATGACATAATTACTTCCCTAAACATATCCAGGCCTATCTGAAAAGCAAGAGGTTTGGGTTTGTGTTTTGTGTTTTATTGGTTTTGCCACTTGCCTCCTCAGGAAATCTGATGAAAAAAATCAGTTTTTTGAATTTAGAGGATTCTTCTAATTTCTGGTCTGAAGTCTGTTGAAATTACCAACAGATACCAAATGAAAAGTACATGTCTGGAAGCAAAGTCTGAATTTTGGATACCAGCAATACTAACCTGTACCTGATGTCTTGATTGGTTTTCCCTCACGTTAATAATTTTTTAAGCATAAATTTTTGAAGGATGCTCTACAGACCTGAATAAAATTGGGATTCCCTTTCAGTAGGCAATGAACAAACCTTCAAAGAAACAGATCTTCTCTGCAAATCAACAGTTAGGTTAGAAATAAAATATTAAAATTGAAAAATACACAAAATACTAAATAAAATTATCATGCAAAAGGAGGGATACAGTATAATGCGAGAGAGACAACAAAATGATCATGCAGTTGTTGGGATGAACTATATCCGTGCTAGTCAGTGGTTATATATCTGTGCTTTTATCTGTATTGCCAGAGAACTAGACAGAGTTTATAGCTATGTTGAGATTTAGAAAACATTTAGGTTAATATTGTTTTGCAAGTTAATTACTACTTTGGCCCAATGTGGTTTAAGTTTAACCAGGAAAAATAAGAACAATTGATATTATGACATTGGATCTTTTTCAGTGTCAAATTATGGTCTTTGAAACCAGATGTTTTAGTGCACAGATAACCAATGTTTCTCACTGAAGACTAGTACATAGACACCTGATAGAGATAGCTACAAAGTATGCTTATTTCTTTAGAGATCAAAATGCGAAAGTGAATGTTTGTCGCCTTTCTTTCCTCAGTGTTCAGTCAGCTATATGTTCCTTTTTTTTTTAATATAGAAAGATGCTGTTTCAAAATCCTCTTAGGATTTAAAGGAAAAGAAACCACACCTGTTTAAAAAAAAAATAAATAATGCTGGTGATCCTTAGCTGATATATTAGTATACGGCTGTTTATGTATAGATGTATGTTTATATATATTAATGTAAGTTAGCACACAATTCTCCTTTTTTCATTTCATTTTCATTGATACTTGGCTAGAGTTTCAGCATTCAGAATTCTGATTGCCATTAGCAGAAAGTTTCCACTAGGTGCCGAGAAACTATTACTGGTCTTGGCTCTTCTCTCCTGGAGATTAGTGTCTTTTCAGCAGTGATATGAATATTTGTCTTTGCCACAGCAATTTAGACCCTACTGTGTTTCTGCAAATTGCTAGGCTGTATGTGGCAACTCAGGAACAGACATGATACCTTCTAGGTAGACAACATCTTTTAGAGGCACGTAACAAAAAAGCTGTTCCACCATCAGAGCTCTCACACAGTGAGGTTTACTCACAGGCAGTCTGAAATCTTACCGTGTTCTCTCTGGACTGTGTCAGTATTTTATCTGGGAACAATTATATTTAAAATGCATAAGCCACTTAGGGAACAGGAATGAAATTACTCAGGACTTCCATCGCAGATTTCTAACTACTGGACTAATGTCACGTTCTCCCTTTTTTTGGGGGGTCTTTTTTGTTGCTTTGGCTTTTATTTTATTGAGTGAAAATCTGAATTTGGCTTCAAGATTTTGTATTAAATTAACAGAAAATTGAAGATAAAATCTCAGTAGGCACAAGCAAATTTCATTTGCATTTCCTTGGTAAGACACAGAATTTGACATGGTCTATTTTCTTCATTATTACACTATCTAGATTTGAAACAGCAATGATCATTGTTCAAATCAGCAAGTATGTTCATGGGATTATAAATTCTCAGATAATATGATCTGAAATTCCAGTAATTTTCCAGAAAAATAGAAGTAGGCAGCTTTTGTGTGGTTTGCAGCTTTGTCACAAATACCTTGTACAACTTTGGTATTGGAGGAACCTTGTTTTCACACTAACACTTTCTCAAAAATTATAAGGATTTTCTAGAGGTAAACCACAATTTGCTCAATACTGTATGTTTGTCTTCCAAACTTTTCTTATCTTCATCTTAATTTCAAAATTTGGATGAAAAGAGAATAAAATAATCTGGAATTCTTCCTCTTGCTCTTTATTGATAGGGTTGTTAACTTTTTACCTCCTGCTGTCATGCATGTTTTCTGAAAAGCTTCATTCTTAATGCAATAAATCCCAGGGATTAGATGTGTTTTATCTCTGTATGTGTGGCATCCATCATTGCTGGAAGGAGAAAAAGATGTCTAAGAAAAACACATCAGAAAGCATTTGTGTGAATACTGAACTGTGATTTGTACACCAAAAGCTGTCATATATGAGGTTTCATGAGCAAAAGATGTGAAGGTGGTCATCAAAATGCAAAACTAGCTGAGAAGGATACTTAGGGTGAGAATGAAATTTAGTGGTGAAATAGGAGGAAATTTTTTTAGTGCTCATGTTGTTTATAGCAATATTAATCCTGGCAGAAACAGATTCCAAGCAGAAAGGTCCATATCCAGTTTATAGTACTCTTCCTTAAACTCATAGGCAAGTGTGGCTAAAAACCCACCTAGGATAATGGTAAACTCATTTGCACTGTCTGTGTGCCCAGTGAATATTTGCCTGCTAGACAGCAGTAAGTTACATAAAAGAGTTTACTTCAGTAGGACTTCAAAAAGGTCAAGGTAGAAATGCAGAGTAAATAACTTATCAGTTTGGCAAACCTCAGAAATCTTTGAAAGACAAAGTTAGTGTTCTTCAAAGTACGCTTGCGAAGCCATGCATGGCGTATAAGGAAGGCAGCCACTACTCTCTCAATACAATTCTGTCTTATTCATAGTTTATTGACCAGCCTAGTGCTCCAACTGTTCCTCTCAGCAAAGTCCATCCATGAGACAAAGATGTCCAATTGCTGCCACTGAAAGAGGTCATCTACAGCTGGTCTCTCCTACCATTCTCAGCTTCTACAGTGCTCGTCTTGCCATTGAGCAGAGGCCTTGTGGGTGGTAACTGCTTGAACAGCTCACGCACTCTTTTGCTAGCGTGATCAGTGTTAACTGTTCACTAGATGTGAGATATTGTCAGTAAGAAAACTCTGCAGCAGTCTTTCCACCTAACTAACTCAGTTCCTCTCTGGCCCAGGGCTCGCCAAGTCCATGTTTGGCTAGCCAGGCCTGTGCAGTTTTCACCTCTGCTTGCTCCCACAGCAACTTCTCTACTTGTCTCTTCCAGTGCCGCTCAGCTCTCTCAATATTGTGCATGTTCTGTTCTTCTTTTAGAAAGGATTAACTGACATACAGGCTTTATTCACCAAAAGTGGTGTCTATCCGCTCAAAATTAAAAAGAAATAAAAACTCCCATAAGTCTTTTTACTCAGCTTCAAGGTTACTGGTTACATAGTTTTAGTAGAGGCCCTTCAGATCATGCCCATTGTGTGCTACTGTAGTAGAAGACTAGATGGTAGATCCAGTCAGTGCCTGAATATCAGGTGGTATAGAAGACCAGTCCTGCCAGGGTAAGTATCCAAATTCCCTGTTCAGCTAATGAAGAGAGGTAAAACTTTAGAAGGTGCTTTTCTTCTAGAAGGAGAAGCTGGAAGGAATTGGCTGGATTGAATCCGATGTTAAAGGTGAGATTTATCTCTTGTAACTTCACATATAAAGTATTAGATATCCTTGATCTAATTTCTTCATTGCCAGAAGAGACCTATGTTACCCTACATACCTTTCTCAGGAAAGAGGAATCACTCTTTCAAGGTGCTCCATTGATCCTGAGGGCTCAGTTCAACTGTGTATCCCTTTTGAGATGGCCTAAAGCATCTGCTAGGAGCTGGCAGAAGCGGCGCAGGACATGGCTGAGAACTCCACTGCCTCCCTGCAGTGCCAGAAAGGGGCAGGTGTATCAGATTCTCCCGGTGTAACTGTGTAGTCTTGTAACATGGCATTGCCATGGCTAGTTACCGTCCATCAGCTTTGTACTGAATTTTCAAGACCTCCAGACTGAGGCTCGTTAGACTTGCCCTATCTGAACTTTTCTTGACCTGCCTGCAGCTTTGTTTTGCTTGATTTAGCTGTGACAGCATTTTTTTTTTTTTCCTAATTCACCGGGTGGCTATGGCAAATTTGCTTTACTTTCATTTACCTTTGTGTGAGACAACCATAGTTTTATACAGGTATCAGTAACAGTTATTCTATGTAGAATGAGAAATTTATGACTTTAAGACAACAATGTAATGTAGAGAAATACAGGTTTAGTGCGACAGCAGAGGCCTTGGGAGGTGCAGACACAGGGTGTGATATAGAGGAACACAAGCATGGGATGGTAAAGGACAGGAGACAGGGTTGATACTGGAGACCCCATGGCTGGTACTGGGGTCCCCGTGGCTCTAAACAACTGACCCATGGTCAGTTAAAGAAATGCAGACCAGGAGCTGGGGAAAACTGGTTTTCAGCCTAACAAACAGAATGAAGAGATAGTATCTAACATATGTAAATGGCACTATATCTAGTAAATTTGGACGTAATTTGGAGCAACAGATGAATGAAGAAAGAGTAAAGGTATAAAAGCGTGTTAGCAAATGTATAAAAATGACATAATGTGAAACCTGGGGTGAGAAAGAATAAACCATCAACATCATATTCCTCTCTGTGAAGGACCCCAGATGCTGATGACCCAATATAATCACTCTTCTGCAGTCTGAAACTACCAGTTTTGAGACCCAGACAAGCAGTGGAAGGCTGAGCATAAAACTGTGAAAAAGAGATAGAAAATGCTGGTTGCATATGAGCTGTCAGTGTGCCCAGGTGGTCAAGAAGGCCAACATCATCATGGCTTGTATCAGAAATAGTGTACCCAGCAGGACTAGGGAAGTGATCATACCCCTGTATATGGCACAGGTGAAGCCGCACCTCAAATACTTTCAGTATTTGGACCCCTCACTACAAGAAAGACATTGAGGTGCTGGAGTGTGTCCAGAGAAGGGCAACAAAGCTGGTGAGGTGTCTGGAGAAGAAGTCTTATGAAGAACAGCTGAGGGAGCTGAGGTTGTTTAGCCTGGAGAAAAGGAGGCTGAGGGGAAACCTTATCACTCTCTACAACTACCTGAAAGGAGGTTGTAGAGAGGTGGGGGTTGGTCTCTTCTCCCAGGTAACAAGCAATGGGACAAGAGGAAATGTCCTGAAGTTACACCAGGAGAGGATTAGATTAGATATTAGGAAAAATGTCTTCACTGAAAGGTTTGTCAAGCATTGTAACAGGCTGTGCAGGGAACTGTTGGAGTCACCACCCCTGGAGGTATTTAAAAGACGTGTAGATGTGACACTTAGGGACATGGTTTAGTGGTGGAGTTGGCAATGCTAGGGTAGTGGTTGGTCTTAATGATCTTAAAGGTCTTTTCCAACCTAAATAATTCTATGCCTCTAAGTAGTTTATGTATTAAAATTTATTTGTATTATTACTCAAATTGAGATTTTTTCTGTGTAGAAATATTCTAATCAGGTAACCGCGCTTTATTTCCTTTTCAGTAATAATTAGGTCTAGACTAGTAATGATTCTTGAATTAGGTTGTTAAGATTTTGAGCATACTGACAGTAAATTCTTGGCTTTATATGTATGGTGCGTTTCCTCTTTATCCATAAACAAAACTTCAAGTGTAAAACCAGAAACCTGTGCTTCAGCAACTGGACTAGTGCAGAGTGCAGGAAAGAGTCAGTCGATGAGAGTTTACGTTCTAGGTGCATGAGTTTAGACTACTTTTCCTCTTTGCCTAAAGAAACAGATGGGTCTAAAGCAATTTTGCTTTATGTTGTTTATTTTAATCAGTGAGTTTGCAGTGTTTCCTAGGATTTGAAATTGCATGAATACTTACAGTCTTCCACAAAGCTGATCTTTTGTGTTTTTTATTCCTGGAACACCATAACTAATGTGATATAGTTTAGAAACCTTCTTGTCTGTCAAGAGTACACCTCAACATTTCCCATAGAAATTCCATTGTCAACAGCTGTCCTTGGTCTTACAGTTTTCTAAAGTGTTATAGAGAAACAGGATTTTCAGGGTAAAAGATTGAAATCAAAGGAACCAATACAGTATTTCAAATTACTCATTTAACCATGTATTAGTGTGCAAGTCTACTACATATTTGAGCACAAGCAATTTCCTCTTACCCTTGCCGTTGAGATTTCTAAAATGCTGAAAATTTTAACACTGTTACATATTTCACTGAAAAATACATGATTTTTCCTTAGATTCATATAGGTAAGAGCTCACAATATAAATTTATATTTATTAAATTAAAATTTTATTTGTTCTCGTATACATATAACCAGTATAGAGCAAAGTAATACAAATTGTGATTACCTGTAATGTTGTGATGACTTTTAAAAACAATCCTACTGTATTAAATGTATCAGTTCAGTTTTGCACGTAGATAATACAAAGCCAAGCTATGCTTGCAGTTATATCCATTGAATTCCACAGTATCACAAATGTTTAAAAGAAGAACCTGGCCCATGCATTAATTACCAGCCCTAATGATGCTCTGAAAATACAAATACAACATTTTTTTATGTTTTACTAAGGATACACATGGCAAGCAACATCTATTCTTCAGGATCATGTTGCTTTGTACCTTTTTGAAGGCCCGGTATCCCATATTTCGTTTTACTTGATAAACCTCCAATCTTTTTAAAAATAAAAAGGTGAAAGACAAGGATTTCACAAACACCTCTGTCTGCCAAAAAACAGGAATGTGAACAGACATGAAAAATATTTTTAACAGCCAGCACAAAGGTGTTAGCTATACATATAAATAAACTACAAGTAAACAGGAAAGCACATTCTCTGACTATACAAAACTAATCCCCTACAGACACAGCTATAGGGGACAAAGAAAGGCAAATGGCTCAGGGCAAGGTATACTGATGTATGTATTAGGCAGTATGTTTTTGCCCATCAGCAAAAGAGGTCTGTTATAGTCTTTCATGTGTGGCATGTGTATGAATAAAATCAGACTTTGCCATGATTTTTTTAATGGCCAAATCCTTCTTTAGATACTGAAGTATGAACCCTTGCACAAGGTGTAACTGTGAAAACAGCTTCTTGCATAATGTGTTTATGCTATTAAAATGTTTTCTTGTACCTACCATTGTGTCCACTTGCTATACATGTGTGACCAAACTGCCATGAACACTCTGGCCACCCTGTCGGTTGTACCAGTGCCATTGTCTGTGATGCAAGGTGAACTGGATCAAGGAGATCCTTTGAGTCAGAAATACCCTGACCGGTTTCACTGCATGGTCCTGTAAACTCTTGTACCAGCACAAATGAGAGAGACAGTGACACTGAAAGAAGTAGGAAAATCAGAAACTGCCACTGAGAAAAACCTCCACGTGACTTAAATTCAGGAGACTAACAATTGATTTAGATTGCCTGACAAACCTGGAGAGACGTAGTTGTGACACCTAAATTAGGCACACACAGCAGGTGATCTTAGCACAGCCCTCTGCGCTGTAAGGGGTGATGAGATAAATCGATCGAGTCCTCCCATCCACAGAAGCTCAGCATGTTATTCCTCTTCAGTGTGAGCTGGTAAAAGAGCTTCATGGGGTACCAGGTATATTATCTCTAGCATTTCACATTTACAAGTTCCAAAATAAAGTGAAAGATAAAGTTTCCAACTACCAGATATGCAAATTTTGTGTGGCAAAATCTGTCAAGCCAGATTTTTTGTTCATGCATCACCAGGAAGAACTAGGAGTTAGAACTTTATTAATAAGTTGCTGAGATTTGCAAGAGTAGAATCTGCATTTTACTAGAACTACATTAGCTTTTTAGTCTAATGTAGTTAGAAATAACTTTTTTTTTATTCCTATTATAATCAGTTGTAACTCAGAGCACATAGAAAAAGGCATCATTTGCTGAATAAGATTCGTGTTTACACAAGTATTTCAGAGTAGAACTGAACTTAAAAAAAAACCCCATAACAGTGATAGCTTCAACATCTTGTATTGTTTCACGCTCCTGGGAAGATGCTATGGAAATATTAAGGTTAATCTGGAATCTTCAATGTGTTAATCTAAACCTTGTTATAATCTGAACAAAAATATTATTTTAGTAAACATATAAGGGTACATGTATAGAGAAATAAATGATGTACATGTGTATCCACCTACCTAAAGAAAGAAAGACAAAGATAACCTGTTACATGGCTATAGTTATGATTCATCTTTTATTAGTCATGAAAGGAACAATGATATTTGCTTCCGAAGGAAATAAATGCTTTTTGTTCTCTTTCACCAGCTACACTCAGGAAAGTTGTCAACTTAAAATATTTATTTGAAGTGCTTGAACATTAGTTATGAGAAAAAATACTTCAGTACTTTTTTCCTATGAGATACAAGGTAGATTTAGACATACAGGCTTTAAAAAGAAAATAAAAAATGGACATTGAAGAAGAATAGCTTGATCTACCAAATAAAAACATAAGGGATTTTTTAAATGCAATTTTAGAATTATTCTTTTTCTAAAATATTGTTTCACAAGTAACTACACTGTCCTCTAATAAATTATTCTCTATAAATCCCTCTCACCTTATATTTGAGGCTTTTTTTAATTGTACTGAGACCAGTTGCACAACTTTAATAATGATATCCACTGCGATTTTACTATAAATAGCATTTGAATGAGTGTCTGCCTGAAAAATGACACATGTTGAGTAAAACATTCTTACTTTAAGCCATATCAGCTGTAATTCATAAAAAAACTTATTTAAAAGAAAGCAAAATAAGCCAAATATCTGATTCAACAAAGGTTTTGTCAGATATGGAGAAGTTTTAGACTGTTAAAAATGTCTGAGTAAAACCAAATGAAAGTACTCAGAGAAACCTTGACCCTGGTGCCACTTCTCAGGTCATGTGGAGAGCTCAGCCCTGTGCTGCCTGTATGACCTGCTGTTGGGAAAAGCCTCTACATCCCAAGGCAATTGACCCAGAGGGGCCTACATACATACTGCATACGGTCCACCATTTTATGTAGATATGGATGTTTTTCCTCTGTATTGTTACGATCTCCAGTTTACTCTATTTTTTCTTTTTCTCCTCCTGGCTTCTCTAACTTACTCTGCATTTACAGTGCTATTCCTCATTTCCTTGCTGGCTTTCAGGGGTCTTTCTTCCAGTTGCCAAACTTGGAGCTACACTTCAACATCCTGCCACGTTCCTACAGTTTCTTGCAAGGGTACCTCCCTTGCAAAGTAACCTTCAGACAAATTGCAAAACAGCCTTGTCTTCTTCTGAGTAAAGTGTCTTCTCCTTGCTCTGAGACATTTTATTGGTTTTTTTTTAATACAGTTCTTTAAGAAACAAGACTATTTCTTTATAGTGCATTGGATGCGATGAAGGAACCATGACGTAGCCTGGCAGACATATGAGTCTAGGCAATGATGTGGAGTGTGTGGTGGTGCCTAGAGATGGATGGGACAGGAGTGAGAATGAAGTCTTGTGGCTGAGGGGTGAGTGAGGGAACTCCAGACCTGCCACTATTGTATTCATATTGTCTGTGGGAGCAGCCCCAAAACCTAGATTGTTCATATGTGTCTGCGAGGAAAAGACCTAATTTTTCACTCCAGATGGAATCTTAGAAATGATTTTGCATAGGTGCAGTGCAGAAAATAAGGGGAACAGGCCATGAAAAAACTGAGGAGGAACAGACTAATTAACATATATCTGAAGAGGCCTTAGGACCTAATTACTCTCAGTATTTGAAAGGGGGGCTTGTGTTTCCAAGGTTCTATAGAATAAACTGTAATCTCCTTGAATACCTGGTGCCATCAGTAAGGTCTTGAACTTCACACAAAAGTGAGGAATGAAAACAAAATGCTTTAGGATGTAAATCAAATTCTAAGTGATGGGTATTGGTAGATTTTTTTTCTCCATTTCTGAATCTCTTATTCAAAGCTTTATTCTGTGTTTCTTGAAGTGATTGGTACTGGTCATTGTTCAAAAAACCATTTCTGGACTTGATTAATTACTGGTTTGACCTGATATGAAAATGGAAAATAACTAAATCAGAATTACCGATGCTGTAATTTCAGTGTATGCTGAGACAACAAGGCAAGCGAATTTGAAGGACTGGTTTACAAAACCTGCAAAAGAAAAGAGAGGTCAAGTATGTACACAAATGTACACACTTACACACATGCCTACTAATGATGTTTATCTGGGGATGGAATTGCTCTTAGGAATGTTCCCTCGATTTTTTAAATTTTATATCTGTTTACCTCTATATTATACTGTGTGCACTAATGACTAATGCATGCATTTGGGAATACAAATATTTACATATGTTTCTTTATATTAGTCGCACATAAAATTCCTTTTTTTTTACAGTCTAGGAAGAGTTCTAGGTACAGTATGAATGCATACAATACTGTACCTTTTTCTTCTTTTGTAACGGACTGTAAAGGAGAAATAAAAGCAAAATATTCTTAAATACTTTCTGGTTAAAATGACATGGGAATTAGTCATGGCAAGATAATAAAATCTTATAACACTAGTATATAATGTACCATTAGCACTGTGGAACACTAGCTTACATCATCATATAAAGCATAAGAACTTGATCTGGGATTCATGTTGTGATTCAGATTTGCATTCATGTGTCCCAACAAGATATCTAAGCTTCCAACTGTACTGATGGGGACCTGGTGTATGATTTACAGGCCCACATATGCATGTCTACATCTATTTGAGATACACAAGAATACCCCACTTAGATACCAGCTGCCACTCTGGATGGCTCCCATTTAAGGAAGCATGTGGAATTTCCTATGAGGCCTGTGTAATATATCCCAGTTCCATAAGGATGTCTTGGATACTCCAAGAAATCTTAGGAGGCACCAGACGCTTACTTTTGGGCAATTGAGTTGCTTTCTTAGGTATCTGTCTTCATATGAGCTGAGCAACTCACTAGGTTTCACTAATTGTGTTGACAAAGGGGTCGGGTCACTTGCCCACAGAAAGACCTGAGTCCCTTCAGAGCAGTAGCTGGACACCAAGTGGGTTTTCTTACAGCGTCTCAACTGGCACTCATTACTGGTATTTTAGCAATTGAATGTTACCCTGTATTTCCACTGACTGCAGTGACAGCTTAGATATGTAACACGTATGTAATAGATACATAGCACATACGTAAATATTTGTATGTAGACATGTAGATTGAGATATCTTAACCCAACATTTAATTCTAACCTTCCTGTTATCTGTAGATAACATGCAGTTATATGTATCTGCGTATACATACACAGTATTTAATATATAATCTTTTTCTGAACTATGAAAATTAATTCCTACTAAAGTTAGCTGTTTACACTGTATTTTTTTTCCTTTTTGGAGAAAGAGAGCAGGGCAAATTCAACATTTTCTGTTTTAAAGGGATCATAACCCAGAAGTCAGGACTTTAAATACAAAACTCATAAAGTGCTGAACAATTCTTTCATCAGTTGATATGAGTTGTATGTAGGGTTGTGAACAGCAGCACACAGTCCACATGGAGACCAGTCACTCTCGGTTTACCCCAGGGGTTGATACTGTTTGACTTCTTTATTAATGACCTGGACAATGCAACAGAGTGCACTCTCAGCAAGTTCTCACAGAGGATACAGAAATGATAGGAATGGCTGGCACACTAGATAGTTGTTCCGTCATTCCGAGGGACCCTGACAGGCTAAAGAAATGGCTTGATAGGAACCTCATGAAATTCAAGAAAGGGAATGCCAAGTCCTGCATCTGGGGAGGAATAACTCCATGCACCAGTGCATGCTGGTGCCAACTAGCTGGAAAGCAGTTTTGCAGAGAAGGACCTGGGATATCCTGATGGACACCAAGTCGAACATAAGCCAACAATGTGCCCTGGCAGCAAAGACAACCAACAGCTTCTTGGGCCGAACTTGGAAAAACATTGTCAGCTGGTAAAAGGAGGTGTTCCTCCTCTACTCAGCACTGGGGAGACCACAATCCTCTGTCCAGGTTTGGGCTCCCAAGGACAAAAGAGATAGGGACGTACTGGATAGAGTCCTGCAAAGGGTCATGAAGATTTTTAAGGGATACATACATAGGAGAGGCTGAGAGATCTGAGGCTGTTCAGCCTGGAGAAGATGTACGGGGGTCTTGTCAATGTGTATAAATACTTGATAACGGGAGTAAAGAAGATGGAACCAAACTCTTGTCTGTGGTGCCCAGTTACAAGACAATAGGCTGTGGGCACAAACTGAAATGCAATAGATAACATTTAAATGTAAGAAAACATTTTTTTTTACTATGCGTATTCAAGCACTGGAACACGTTGCCCAAAGAGGCTGTAGAGTCTCCATTGTTGGAGACATTCAAATACCGACTGGATTTGGCCTTGGGCAGCTTGTTCTGATTGACTCTGCTCTGCAGAGGGTTGATCTCCAGGACCCCCTTGCAGGACTTAGTGATTCTGTGATATCTAGTCAACTTATTGTAAACATGAAATATTATAAAAGGAAACGTGATTTTGCATGACATTACAGATGTTAAATAAAACCCACAGGAAAAATATTACTCAAACAACTTTGCTAATATTCAGGCCTAATATCAGAAAGGCTGATATTGCACAAGCTACTGTAAATATAGCTATATCCACCAGATCCCTTATTCCAGGCTTGTGAGCGAGGATAAACAGATGACAATGAGACACATATATCAAGCCAGAGCTAAGCAGTTACCAAAGACTGAGAAATAGTGTTACCAAACTAATCAGCATAAATGTCATATAATCAGCCACTGTTGTACATCCTGCTCCAGTTGCGTCTAAAGTGCTGCCATCGTTGGTTTGATGGATTTGCTTTACGTCACTGAGGTTCGTCTTGTCTGGCATCCCTGCTGAGACAAATAAGAAAATATAGTATGATGCATGCCTTGTCACTACTGGCAACGTTATAGCTAGAACAAATTTAAATATCCTCAGCACACAGACTGTCACAGTTTGGTTTCTAATTCTCATGTTACTGCCAAATTCAAAATCCTTTATAATTGCATCTAGAAACATACACTATACTATATGACTATTCATCATTGAAAGTAGTTCAGAGGTCTGCCAGTTCTGAACAAAGTTGTTCTTGTAAAAATATATCTGAACAAACATTTGCAGACTGAAGTGAACAGTTTTGAAAGTCCCAGCAGTACCTAAAAGTCCACTGCTCACATCTATCTTGGATTTAAAGGAAATGGGAAATAATTTAATGTGAAATTGCTTGTGTCTGGGTCCCAATATTATTCCGAAATAATCTATGCCTGATGGAAGGTATGCAGCAAAGTATACTTGTTGCTGTAAAAAACCTCCATTTTGGCACAATTTAAATGGACTTTACAACATTGGTGTAAATTGTACAAGGTGAAATTGTAAAGCTAACTTTAAACAGGAACTCCTTTACTGGGTTCCTGGCTGAATATTTGTACTTCTTGGGACGAGGGTAAATATTTCTCCATCTCAAAACAGTGCTTTGTATGGAATAAGGATGTAACCACCCATTATATTTCCTCTGCCTGGTTAAACAATCAGAAGCAGAAGGTCTTGGAGTCACATTCAGATTTGGTAGCATCATCAGCTGTTTGTATTTGCTATGAATACTTCTAGACTATCTTAGCCCATGTAATAACTTGTAGCATGCCACTATCAGTCAAAATTAACAAGTCTAAATTCAGCGTTATTACATGCAACAAATATTGACATTGTAATTACACTGAGACTGAAAAAAGGCTTTATATAAAGCAAAGTCAATATTTATGTAATTAGGTCAATACATATATAATTCAGAAGGTAAGCTCTACTGTTGAAACAGCAGCATTAGAAAGAAGCTCAGCTCTACTGAGCTGTCATATTGATTTTACAGTCTGAGTCTCTGCATTATTATTCGTTGTTTAGGTACTTCTTTCTGCATCATTAGGAAAGATGAATAAGCTAGTGATATTTTTTTGTTTGTTTTATTATTATTCAAAGGGACTGTGATGAAGTATAAATAGTTTGGTCATGGTGTTATCTTCTTTGTTAAGCTGGTTTAACGGAAGCTAGAGAGAACTCTCGTTTGTAAAAGGAACAACATTTTTGGTGCTTGTGTTAAAATACTCTTTTCTCTAAAAGCAGCTTGAAAGCTACTCTTTGTGAACTTGCTGTATGTACTCAAATCTCCTTCCTGTAGCTTTGAAAAAATGCATTAAGGGAAGAGTCAGCTAAAGTCAATCATGTTGTCTGAAAAACCTGCTAGAATGAATTTGTCGTCTTTGCTGCTGTACTTAGACAGCAGAATATACTGCTATTTTGTGTGGATTTATCGATCCAGTGCTCTTGCCCGGAATCTGTGAAAATTAGCTCTATGAGTACAATGCAAGTGGACATACAAAGAGGAAGAGTGACAATAGATGTTGAGAAGGAGGTAATACAACTTCTCCTTATCATGCACATTCAATGCCCTGTCTAGAAAAAGATCAGTCACTCAACACTTCACTGAATGGGTGGTTGGTGGATCATCAAAGAGGATATGTCAAGGTTTTTTTCGGGGCAGTTTTAGAAGTAGAACAACAGCAAAAACATGATTTGGGTCATTTCTCCAGGGCATTAGTGAGGATTTCCCATATTTAAAAAGACTAATTTCAACAGACAGAAAAAGGCAACTCTCACCTATACAATAAAGCAGTTCACCGAATGCTATAGGTATAATGAACCAGGTTTTTCCCAGCGTATTTGCAGATACGCTATCACAGTAGTGAAAGATATGGCCGTATCTTAAACACCCAGGATATCAATTATTATAAAAGATAAATATATTAAAAATAAAAATATTCCTACATCTTGCAGTTGGAGAAATGACTGGCTTCAGTTAGAGTATGTGAACTGAATTGTAAGGCGATGTGACTAGATATTAACTACTGAATGAAAAGTCGAGTTTAATTTCTAGTGAAAATTTCATTGACAATATTATAGAAAATAGGAAGAGAATAGATTCAATTTTATGGGACATGTTATCTCAATTTTTTTTTCTTTCCAGTCTCAAATAAATACTTCAGACTTTGGAAGTTCCCATGAGAAGAGTGTTATAAAAAATGTTCAAACTTACCAATACATATTCCTTTGATCAATGAAAATACCATAAAGGATTGAATATAATCTCTGATGTTACATGCATATACTGTTAGGATTGCAGTGTAAACATACAGCAAGCCTTTCACCTGTTCAGTCAACCCCATAGGTCTACGCCACAAATTTGACTTTATTGAAATGAGAAGTTAAAAAAATATACTTAGACATGCCCCTGTGAAAAAAATCACTGAACAGAAGACCACTCCTAAAAAAACAGTCTATTTTAACAGAACTGTGTTTTGTTTTTTTTTCTCCACAGAATGCTATGTCTTTTTTTTTAGCTAGTTCTAATAAGTATAACTATATATTTAATTCCTACACCTAGGCTATACTTTCTATTTAAGTAAGTAGGTTGTGTTGTCCATTATGCATCAGGATTTAAACATATATGTCACCTTTCATATATCATAATCAGTAATGGAAATGATCCTTTCATCTAAATGAAATTAACTTCCGTAGTTCGCAGTAAACTTGCAATGAAACCTATCCAAACATTTAGAGCAGAAGGGACTAAAACCAAAAGCAAACTTGTTTGATTTTAGTTTCTTCACATAAAAGAAGCTGAAACTATGTTATAGAAGAGACATTTAAGTTTCCTAAATATAAATGTGTAGTTTAATATCAAAATCATACTAGAGCTAATATTTTGACTGGAAAATGGTAAAATTCAGATGTTCAAGCTGAGATTCAGAGTTTTGTTCTGAAGAAAAACTAAAACCACAACAGAGCAGAAGATAAATCTATTGGGAATTAAAATCCAAATATAACATCTGCATGAACCTATATAAAGCAATGCTGCCAAGTATCACGTATCTGTCCCAGCACCACCTGTGGAACTCAGTGGCTGCAATTTAAAGTATTGTCCCGCTCTGGTTTAGAAAAACTTAATCAGTAAAATAATTTCACCAAACATTGTGATAAATATCACAGTATCTCATTATAGTGTAACAGCTGCAGAATATTTCTAATGGTCTTTAACATCTTCTAAAGATATTTAAAGCTTGTGAGAGGTAATGTTACTGGCAGCCTTGAGACCTGACCTGTTGTGTTCTCCAGAATAGCAACAGCAACAATACAATTTCCTTCCAATATTCAGCAAGAGCCTTTAACCTTGATTTGAAAAGTCAAACCTAAAGTCATGGAAGATTTTCATTTGACACGGAGCTTTTCTACTGAGATTTTCAAAATAGTACAAAAATGGGCTATAACTTTTGAGCCGTAGATGCTTGCCTACCAAGGGCCATGCTGGGACTTTAGGCATTTTAAACGTTTTAAATGCAATATCCTCCAATAATGGTCTAGTTTGAAACCACACCAGAAAGTATTTGTGTAACTGTAGTATAACTTCAAACATCTTGCTGTATTATTTTGTCTGCTGAGTAACATATATCAGAACTAAAATGGCTCTTCAAGGAAAAATCAAGCTGCCAAATGAGCTGCTGTGGGAATCCCATTGGATACAAATCTTGTCAAAGACTTAGGGAGCAGGGAGAACTGGATTTATCTCTGTGAGTCATTCTTGTGATGTTCTGGAAGATTCAAAATACAGCTTTTATGGCACAAGCATTTTCTATAAGCCTCAAATATGAGGAAGAATTTGAGTAAGGATGGGAAAGTGTTTCAAATAGGAAAAAAAGGAGGAAAGTGGCTTTTACAAGACAACACTCCTGTGAAGTTGTATGCAAAATTCTTCTTAGAGGGAAATTATTATTTCAATCATTATATGTAAGCTAATTTTTGGGTTCTGATAACACGAGCTGTGAAGAAAAGAACTGATAACTAGGTGAAGTTCTGCCTCAAAATTCATAAAAAAGATCATGAAGAAGCTTTATTAGAGGTCAAAGAAGTACTTAAAGGTCAGATGAATAGACCAAAAACCTGATGTGCTGTAGATGAATATTTAGATATGAAGTTGGAAATGTAATTTAAAATAATGAGGTACCTGGAAAAGGATGGCATTTAGGCATCTTGGTTATGAATTTATACATGTCAGTAGGGACCAATAATATGTTGGGAATGTAGAAGATAAATTTGGATGTAACTGACAAAGTAAACTGAAGAATTTGTAGGCAAAGGCAAAAAGAATAACAGAATGATTAAGAGCAAAGAAGGGACAGTGATATCAGAGCAATGGGTTCAGGAATTTGCAGGCAGCAAGAGACAGGACAACCTCCTTACTGTGTCAAGTAAACATCAACACTGACTAGTATCAACAAATTTTTGTAATATGAAAGAAGACATAATATTAGTTTGCTTCCTGCAATTCACAATAATGATGTCTGAATAATGACTTTATGCAGTTAAACTTGAAAAAAATGCATTACTTGATTTTAACAGAAAAAGAGGAGGAGAAAAAAAAAGTTTACTTTGCTTTGTCGTTCCACAAATTAAAATGACCTATTAGTAACCAAACCTTTTTTTTTGATTGGCCAATCCTTTGCCATTAGGAACTTTTAAAGTTTCTAATGGATGTCCCCTCCCTGTCTTTTACTGATTTTTTGGCCGGTTTTATTCCTACCTACATAATATCATGAAAATGTTTCAAAAGGGAGTTATTCTAACTAGATCACAGTGCTGTGGTTAAATACCTCAGACATGCTTCAGTTTATATGTAGTTGTTGCTCTGAAAACTTGCATTTCCTACTTTAAATAATATATAGATTCCTTTACTGAACAGTAGCTATATGTGAGAAAAACATATTCATTATATGTCAGATCATTCCCCAGCTAGTGTGTTTAAGCCATTAATCTTAAAAACATCACAAAATACTTATGAGTATCCAGTGTTTAGACAGAAAAGTAGAAACAATGGACCACCTCTACTATTATCTGAGGACTCTTCCATGTGAAGCTCATGTGATGTTGGCCATGAAGTCTCAATGAAGAGAGAAAAAAGATGTCTGAGAAGAACTATATTATGAAGGGTACCTGGCAAAGGACTGATTTCTTGAGGTAATTTTCATGTTTTTATGTCTCCATGTATACTTGGAAAAGCTAAGGGATGTCCCTAAAAGGAAAACATATGCTATATTATGCTTAAATATGTGTCTTTCTTGTAGTACACGAATAGCAGTGCATGTATTCACCGTCTTAGTAAATCTGTGTGTTTTTACTATGTAGTGCAACTTTTGCCCTCTCCATTGCACAGTAAGTGAAACAGAAAAGAGCAGGGGGATTGGAATGGATGATCTCAGAGGTCCCTTCCAACCTCAACAATTCTGTGATTCTGTGATTCTATAAGTAATAAATGTTTCACAATTCAGCACTCATCATGAACAAACAAACAAAAAAAAACCCCACTGGATTTCACTAGCAAGTAATACAGAGGGAAAGAACCTACACTACTTTACCATTCTTTGACTACAGTGCTTTTGAAGATATGAACAGTGATACAAGAATGCTGAGAATTAAGTCAGGAATCAACCTAGTGAAAAATGTATCTCTGCTTCATTTTGTTTAATACTCATTTAATGAAGGAGAAATTAACAGCTGATCCACAGAGACTAAAGAAATGTCAAAATTTTCAAACATTTTTCCAATGAAGTTTTGGGGATTTTTAGGCTTCAATTTTAAAGAAAAATCAATCATCTAGCATTGCACATTGGTTTGCCATATCTAAATTACAAAGAAATTTACTCAGCTGAACTTCTTAATACTTCAAAGCTGTCTTTCAGTGAAGCTCCATTTGCTGCAGGGTTCATGAGGAAAGAACAGAGGAGGCAATATTATTCATTTACAATGAATGAAGGCTTTTGCATTATGGAATCTATTGTTACATAAACATACATATATCTTCTGCCTGGTCAATGAAATTAATGAATCAGCACATAAAACAGGCTTCACTGATACTAAAATTGTGCCGTAAAATGGTTTCGATTCCTATCCCCTTGAGTTTTTCTGTGAGGTCTAAAATCTTAATTTGGGTGCAATAAATGATTGTATCTGATTGTGTTGATTCTGATAGCTTGTCAGTAAAGGTAAGATGAAAGGGAAAATAAGGTTCAAAATCAAAAGTAATAGATTTTGCCAAAACCAGTAATGTCTCTTTTTTACTGTTTGAGTTTGCCTGTGACCATTGCCTGACGCTTTTGAGGTGGGAGAAATAATAAGATATAGTGAAAAATGTAATAAACAGCACATTGGGATCCCTGACTTCTGGCATTCAATGATTAATGTGTGCCTTGGAGCATAGGGATACATATTTATTATCCTTGTAAAGTAGAGTGAATGATTCTCATAATTCTCATAAATTCTTGCTACATTTTCTACAGCCACTTTGCCTTATGCAAGAAGAAACCAAACCAAAGCAATGAAAAGCCAAAATAAAAAATCAACAAACTGAAAATGTGCTTACACCTTCCCAATTGTATGAGATCATTTTTAACTACGAAGGCCAGAGTCCTTAAAATGCATCCATTAAAAACAATTCAGTACAGCTTTTTTAAAATCACAGATGAGCTCATATTTTGGCAGAGCAGGATTTCATCTGCTTTGCTATGGTGGTTATATGGGTCAGTTTGTGTCAGAAATGATAAGCTTAAGTGTGAGCACCACCCCGAATGCAGCATAAAGTAGCATTATGCTGATGCCGAAGTGGTGAGCTTAAGAAGATAATAACAGATGATAGGTAAGGCATGATTAATTCCATTTGTTTTTTCATATCTGTACAGTCTACATCTACAGCTAGGGTTCACTTGGTTAAACATAGCCATCTACAGACATTTTAGATGTGGGGGAGGGCAGTATCACAGTTGGCATACAGCTGCCTATCCGAAAGGAGTCTGATTATTATAAAACCCTTTAAGGATGTCTTCGACATCCTAAAGCATCTCCAGTGGACTTTGGCACTTCTGTTTAGACAACTGAAACCTGCATCAAAGTTAGTTACTGCAGCTTCCATTATAGTGAATATAGAGAAATAAGTAAATGCAGAAGAATTAGATGTGGTACTCAGGTGTAGATATTTAGTCTGAATTTTCACAGATGAATCTGACTCTTAGTCACGTAACAGGTTCACCACTGAGTAACCAGTGAATATTTTCTGACTTTTTCCTTCCCTGTCATTATGCTTTATATTTGTGGTGGAAAACCAAAAGTAAATACCGAATCATGTAGCTCTTGCAAAAGTATTACATTTTAGAAATTCTAGGTAGGAAAACTGGAAAAAAAAAAAAAAAAAAAAAAGTGCGGTATGATTCAGTTCATGCTTATTTCAACTGTAGTCTTATATTTTCATTTATACCTAAGCCGCTGCCTTTAAACATTTTTAGTTTCAACATCTGGTGTTTAAGTGCAAGAAGGGCTGCCATATTGCCATGAAAATAATGAATGTCTGATGTGAGCAAACATCTCCGAGAAGCCGGTACTTCATGAATGTGTTCCCTGCTAAAGTACAGAAAGAGTCATTGCAGCTTTATTTACATAGCTAAATACACATCCCAGAAAGAGATCCTTCAGGCAAAGTGATGTTGAGTGGCTTATGTCTACCATGCTCAGAGATACCAATACCTAGAGTGTCTGAACAAATGGCCACTGCACAGTACAATGCCCTGAATCTCTTTTAAGCCACACATAGTGGTTTCCTTGGCTCAAAGACCCAGTTATGAGTTTGTTTGCTTGTTTTGAGGTCAAAGTGCCTGAAAGAAACATGAGGGCTGTGCTGCAACGGACCAGGTGGTGTTTTTATAACATGAAACTGAAGCAGCACGGTACAGGCTCTGGGATACGATATCCAGGCATGGGAAAGTGTTTTGAAAATAAAAAGCCTGCTGATGAGGGACTTTGTAGGGCAGAGAAATCCAAGCTTTCAGCCGTCTGGTTTGTGTTGCCTTTTGGAAGCAGTCCTTGGAACGAATTATCCACAGAACTTGAAGTTTGTTTTGGAGGGACGGAGGTGGTTTGCCTTCATGGAGTGAAGTAACATTTATGCAACTTGGAAAACGGGAACTGAAAACAGGAGACAACTCACAAGCTAAGTTACTTGACAGCATAGACGTAGCCAGTGCAATCACTGGAATTTGGAGAATTGCATAGTATCATAGGGAGGTTCTGGACTGTTTATAAATTCTAGCAGCGAATTCTTAAAGTCCTTATGAGTCTCACCTCTGTAATTGGCCAGTCATTTCTTTCAGTGAAATGCAATCACGTGGGTCGTCATGGCTTGTAGCCTCAGAAACATGTATCATATCCCAGACAGGACCTTGAGCAGGAGTACCAAAGGAATGAACCTGATCTATATGCCACAAGATGATGTGGAACAAGGAGATGATGCTCACTTAACTGCAAATTTACATTTAGCTTGCCTCCACAAAGGGAGTGTATCAATAACTGTGATTTTTTTGTCCGTAAGTGAAGTGTAGATTTCTTTATCTCAGAGTAACTTTCTCATGCTTTATCCACTGTATTCTTAAGTGACAGAGCTTTCACAAGTGTCCCCAGGGAAAACTATGTCGCTGTCCATGTAATGTAGTATGCTGCAGCATGATGTAGGTAAGAACTTTTTGAAACACAGCATACTGAGCTGTTGTCAGTTTTTGCTCTCTGTCTATGCACTAAATGTAGATAATGTTATGACGAAAGTTTCTGAGGTAGGTAATTGGTACTTATTTGGAGGAAAAAAATTGATTTAAAATCTTCCTTTTTGACTTTGTATATTCTAATGATCATTGTAATAATACACAAATCAACACAAATAGCAATTATAAATGCAGAGGGAATATTAGGATGCAAGTAATCTCACCTACAAACAAAGGAATAGTATTACTGTTATTTGTGAGAGAGCAATTGTGAATTCTGCCTAATGGCATTAGCTAAGAGAATTCTGCATGGCTAACTGTATATTAGGAAATTAATCCAACATATCATGTTTAACTTCACATATTTTATGAAATCTGTATATATGAGAAATAGAGTGCAACCAATGATCTTAACCTAAGTCTGGCAAGTCATTTTAACTACAAGAGCAGCAGACATTAAGTCTCTAGTCTAGTATTTGATAGTTTTCTTTCAAAGTTGACAGTGGCATTTGTTTCACATTATACATTAATGAACTCAATATTTCCCTTTAGAAAACAAAGCTTTTATGAGTTAATGTAACACAAACAAATGGTGTCACAAACCAAAAAATTTCCATTTATTACGCATTCTTAAGAATCAGAAAAAAAATAACATTATTTGTTGAAATGGTTAATGTATATTTTTTACTTGTAGGTCAGTTTTAGCATATAGCAAAGTATTAGATATATTAGATAGACTTGGTTTTGTTTTGCATACAGAGACTAAAACATAACTGCATCTCTCATCTGTAGAGAGAACCGCAGTAACCTTCATTAGATCTCTTCCTATTGCTTTCTCACACAATAGCTTCTACATCCGTGCTCATTATAAGAAACGTTCATTATAATTTCAATGCTCTAGGGTGCTGGAATCAGCATTGTCAATAATACCTGTTTTAAATGAAGAAATCCATCTTGTCAATCCTTTACACTATTTGGGTACTTTTAACCTTTATCATTAACCTATGCAAAGGCTTCGTAATCAATACAAAATTATAATAGGACTAAAATCCCATAAATCAGACTGGGTGAAAGTAAGCAAATTCTTCATTCTTTGAATTTTCATCTGATCAGTACTAATTTCCTTTCTACGAAAAAGATGTCCAATATAAATTACTGTCCTTTGAAACAATTTACCCAATTCATTATATTTTAATCTTTTTTTCAGTTTGTTGTAGGAGGTTTGTAATCAACAATTCTCGTTTATACAAAACTACCACCAAGAAGAGAGAGGTGAATTAGAACTGAAACTCCTGAAAGTAATGTGTGCCCTTGGGTGGAGGCAGAATGTTACCAATTAGGGCCATTAAGAAAATGAAATACTTTTCAATTTTTATTTTTTTTTTTAATTATTTAGATTCCCAAGATTTATGGCCCAATTTCACTGTAGCAGTTTGTTATTTTACTGTTTGTCTGGATGCTGTTTTTAAAATGAAGGTACAAAATCAGCCTTTTACAGAAAAGAAACCTGAACAAGACTGATTTCCATTGTTAAGATGATTGAGTAACTTTGGTAATTTTTTTCAGGGCAGTCCACCTAGAATTTCAGTCATTCCACTTTCTGTTAAAAGAAACATAGCCTGTAGATTAACTTAATCCCCCCAAACACTGGCACACTAAACTGTCCTTCTTAATTTTAGCTGTAGAGCATATTTAATGACATATTTCCACAATTTAAGCTGATTAAGGACTGATTAAGCAGGCCTGCTTGCAGCCATTTCCTCACCATGTCTGCCAGGTGGGGGCTACAAACCCACCTGTTGCCATGTACGGTCACATGCAAGATCCCCTCAGTGAACTTGTTCCCAAAGGTGAGCCATCAGATCTGTGATTTTTCTTGCTGAGTTAGTTTTACTGCAGCTTGAGGTTACTTCTAGAACCACCCCACGGTGGGATCAGATAAATGCTGGCAAGAGGAAGAAGGATCATGCTGTTATAATCTGGGAAAGGACTTAAACTGTCAGCTAACCATAACATCGTAAAGCACCCAGAAACAGACTGAGAAAAACGTATAATCCGCTGTTGATATCTGACCTGAACCCACATCAAAGACTGGATTACTGACAAAAAAGGAAGTGCAGAGCAGTGAAGAAAGTAGACGTCCTTGTCTCTGTTCCTTCACTGTAAACAAAAGCACAGCTTTTCTCCTTACAAATAAGAATGCAACACAGAGATTCTTTTTGGTTGCTGATTTCTCTTCCTTTCTGGGATAACTTTTGCTTCCTCGAGTTTTAGCTCAGCTATTATGTTGAGAATGTATGAAAAACATATGACTCAAAAGAATCTAGTTCCTGATGTCTTCTTAGAAATGCATTTTTTAATCAGGTTATGAGGTTTAAAAAATACAATATTTCATAGCAATTTTTGCTCTGATTTTCATTTCAGAGACAGGCAGAGTATTTCAATTTCTTTCAGGCTAGATGAATGTCTGTGATAAATACTGTGGTGCTTGCTGATGTATATTGATCTGCATCCCTCTGTGTTTAGTGTTATGAAATGTCATAGGAAGTCTTGTGTCTCAGTGCATCCCACAAGTACAAGATCTTTGATCTGAAGTCACTAAAAACGGACAGTTGAACATCAAAATAAGTGCATTTGTTAAGTTTGGAGTTAAATGTTAGGCAATTCAAAGACTAAACCTGGTACGTGTAGCAGTTTTACCGCTCCCTAGGAAAGCTGGCCTTACAGAATTCATATGAATATGCAGGTTTCACACAAATACACAGCCCCCATTCCGTGCCACACTAGTAGTGCTCCTTCTGTTTGGATCCCAAACGACTGTCCCTGAACAGAAAAACAATCTGCTCTCCCCTTCATGCTCCCACAGCCTAACAAGGGTGGGCATTGACTTGATTGGCTCTGGTCAACTGACTGGGGGAAAGCAGTTTCTAACAAAAGCAAGATATCAGTCTCCAGGCTTGTTAAAAAAAAAAAAAAAAAAAAAAAAGAGTAATGTAATGACACGCCTCAAGATAAAATGTGGAAAAAAGGAAAGGAAGATTGAGGGAAAAAGATTATTTCTTTGTGGATATGAGAGAATCCAAAATAAAGAGAAAACATACATGGTTTCAAAAGTTTCCTCTTAAAAATACATAAGCCGTGTTTGCTCTTTACTTCTAACTGATGGGGAAGGCCCATCTAACTTAGCTTACTTAACTAACTTAAGCATAAAGAAACGTAATTGCTATGTCTGGTTAATTTGATAATTTAGATATATTTTCAAAACAGGTTTTTAGTCACAATGCAGCTCTTCAAAGAGAACAGGAGTACAGATGGATGAGAAACAGCTGAACTTTCACAGTTTAGGTTTTTAGCCTGAAGATATTGATCTAAGAGAGAAAGAATTGAGTAAACAAAGAATGAGGGTTGAATAGCAAAGACAAGAGTGAAAGGTGACCTCTATTTAAAGTAAATTTGTGTGGACCTGTAAGTTAAAGGCACCATAATTTTCCACGCTTTTCAGTTGGGAGGCCCTAATTTTGGCTTTGGAGCTACTTCCAGTGGGGCATGAGCTGTACCATTGTCAGCGAAGAGGCATGTGAAACTGTTAAAGATGTTACCTTTTCATGTATGGGTGAGTCATGGGAACTGAGGGGATATGCTGTAGAGTCATTCTGTGAGCTTACATTTCATTTAGAGCTACCGAGTTCTTATCTTGACCATTCACTGTCTAAACATAAATGTTCTTCTTGAGCCTAAATAAGTGTCAACAGACCAAGACCATCTCCTCCATCGCACTTCTGTTCTCTGTTGAAGCATCAGCATTTGGCAGGAGAAGGGGAGATGGTAACAGTCACCTTGGCAGATAGCATGACTCACCTTTTTCTTCTTTTAGATGAAGAGAAGGAAGGTTGGACTCGGGTTCCACAGGCAGTGCAGCAGAGAAAGGTTTGCAAGAAGCCTACACCCAAAAACTTATGAATGTATACCAGACAACATGAGAACAATAATTCACATCCCTGTCATTCGTGTATGTTTCCTAGAGTTTTTTGGGTTGTTTTTTTTTAAAAAAGTTGGGTTGCATACCCTAGTACAGCTGTCATTTCTTGGGAATTAGTAGAGAGGGGAATCCTTCCAGTGGAGTAGAGCCTGGATACGAGACAGTTTAAAGTATATGATAGCTCTTGGTGCCCTGAGACTGTTTTTGTTTTTAAATAGTCCTCTTCCAGAAAATGGCAGCTGAATAATGAGGACTGCTTCACAGACAACCAGATGTTTGCTTTTCAGCCTGACAGCAGGGATTTGTGATTTTATGGAGAGACTAGAAACCATGAAGTCACTGGCATAGGTTTGAGTGATGTTCAGGACGGAGAAAGCAAAACCTGGTGCGAATCATATCTATTTGTAGCGATACAGTCAATCCTGAAGCAAGCGAACTTCTCAGAATTATTGGGCTTTTCCCTTTTGAGGGACTCCAAATGGAAGCTCTGAAGGAAATTTGCATGTGTATAGGGTGAGAGATCAGAGTGCCTGGGTCCTAAAGTAAAAATAAAACATTCACTATACAGTGAAAGAAGCCTAAATCTTAAGAAAAAGTGAACTATTTACTTAGATCTTCTCTTACACACTAAATGTTAAAATAACTTGCTGTATAATTTAAAGCACTTGATTTTGGGAACTATATCCAAGTTGAATTTATTTTTATTTTATCAATGATATGTATTTTTTAAAGGCTTATGGCAAAATTAGTAGATGAGGTCACACTTTAAGGTAAGACAGCAATGGAGACATTAAAAAAAGTAGGCTATTGAACTAGTACCATCAAAATCTAAAACCAATGCAAGAAGACCAAGACTGAAGTTACACAAACTAGAAATTGGACATGAAAAGATGGAAATTTTTACACAAGTAAAAAGCCAGAATTGGAACAGAATGAATGAATGCTTTCAAAAGCTAATGTAAGTTAAATGACAAAGGAAATTCTCCAAAAATAGTTCAGCAGAATAAGCAAATGAACTAAACTGCTGAAAAGACAGACACTAGGTTTTTAATAAGTCAATAAAACTATAAGTCTGGGAATGTCATGTAAGCTTAAGTGGTAGTCATGACATCTTTTTCCTCCTTTGTGTTGTGCCCTCCTCCTGTGTGCTCTCTCTTTCTTTCAGGCTCATCGATGAGTCATATCATGTCATGCTACTCCTCCACACAGTCCCAGGACATGTTCAGTACACTCTGGTCCAGCTCCAGCAGTTTCCACAGTCAGCAGGGAATTAGGGAACAGCAGAGATACTCGATATGTGCAGCAGGAGAAAAGTATCAAACTCCAACACCCTCCTGGACATCAGATCAAGATGGTGTCTCCTCACTTTGCCGAGAAAGCTGTCAAGAAACACAGGTCTGACTTTGGGAGCAGGGTTACAGAAGGTTGAGAGGTGAGGCGAATTCTTCCAGGGGTTGCTACTATGTCTATCTGGTCATTGAAGATGACCCTAGCACAGGCCATGCCTTTGCTGGTGGGGTTCAGTCCTACTGCACCTGAACAGGCCTGAGTTGGTGACAGTAACAGTTTGTGTTGACTGTCCAGTAATCCCTAGGCAAGGTGGGGTGTTGAATCTGTCCCAGGTCCATCCAGGAAGACCAGTCAGAAACAACAGCAGGAAATGGGGCCAGAAACAGGACTGGAGAAGAGGTTTCCTCCCACATTGGTCTGAGACCATTCAGGAGACAGGGCTGAAGATAATTATATCCACAGAATAACTCAGGTAAGGCCTGACCAGCACAGAACTGAGCTGAAATGGGGCGCTTGGGTCTATGGCTGAGGAAGCATGGGTGGAAGCCACAGGTGACACTGGTCAGGGCAATTAAGGCTTAGAATAGGGGACATGGGTATATCTCTGTAGCAACTGTTTGAAAATAGGGTTTAATTGTGCAAGTTTCTCAGCACCCGCAGCCCCCAGGCAGCTCCTAAAGACCTCATGCGCTTTCCAGAGCGGTGTCTAAAGCTGAGAAAGGTTCATGTTCCATGTGTTCCCCTGAGTACGGCACAGGCACACAGTTTGGATGAGTGATTGGTACAGTGTCCCTCACATCGCATAAGTCTCCCTTCATTCCTCCTGTTGCATGCATCCATCTCAACCCTCTCCTGCTACAGTACCAGCTACGGGCTTTAAAAGAGACAGGCAGGTTATTAAAGCCAGCCCCAGAATGTTCCTGCGGACGTTGGGGGTACATGCTAGGAGCTGGTAGGACACTCTCTGGGGATTATCTCCAACCTGTTTTTTTAGAATGCAATCTGCCTGTGAATCACTGTGGTCCACTCATCTATATATATTGCTTTGAACTTTGTCCTCCAGGTGAACATAATGGGAGGAAAGTGAGAAAGCATCTGGGGACAGCAATACAGTAGTCAGTTATTTTGAAGGACTTACATGCTGGTTTTAATTCTTTAAATATAGGTGAAGGAGAGCTCCTGCATCCAGCTGTTCCTGGACTGCATCTATTTTCCTAGCCAACATTCAACAAAGGAGTCTGAGGAACACAGTCCTCCCAAAGAAATGGAGGTCTTTGAGATACTTGTCTGCTGCCAATATGCAGTGAGTCAATATCTCTTTCCAGGAAAGTCTGCGGGTAGGAGGAGAGAAATTAAGAACTATTTCCAGACACACTTCTGAAAGCTATTCTCTATGAACTCTTCCCAATAACTTGACAGTGGGTGTCAGTGTCTCTCCTCCCTTCCTTGCCCCCAAATACCTCCTGTCCATATTCTCCTGAGGAAGTGAAACACAAGCATCTTCTCTCACTGTTCTAGGTGTCAGCCTTAGAGCAGGTGGATGTATTGGGACTACACAGCTTTGAAACAGGAAAAGGGACTAGTCAAAGCCTTTCTTTTGAGTGGGTGTCTAGGTTTTTATTTTTAGTTGTAAATTATCCATTGCATACATAAAACATGTTAGGAATTTCAGGGATGTGTAACTTTTTTCTTTATGGGAACAGAGTGGAGAACATTCTGTGTGGCTCTGTTGCCTGCTATATAGACTGAGAGTGTGGGAAAAAGGCTAACAGTGTTAGCTACTGGAGAGGACTGTGTCTGGAGATGACCTCAGTGTTGGAATGTAGCAAATGAAGGCAGACAGCTCCTCTGACAGCCCCTCTGCCTTCCTGAGTCTTACACTGACTTGCTGATTCCACCAAATGGGCAGGAGAACGCAATCCCATCAGAAGATGCCAATCCATTTGAGCAAAACCACTGAAATTCCTTGGATTTATGTGTAACAAAAGATTATTTCAATAGCCTGGCAGTTTTCTGCATTCTCCGTGATGGTTTTTGCTTCCCATAAAACATTATCTGTGACAAATTTACTAATAATATAGTCACTTTTCAAGGGCGAAAAAAAAGAAAGGTGTGGCATTCATAATGCTTGAAAACATTGAATGATGTGCACATAAAGAACAAAATAAATCCTCTGTATTGCTAGGCATTACTGAAAGCAGAGAGATATCTTGCTGTTTAATCCTTTTATTGTCACAGTGATCAACCCTCCAGATGCAAACTATTTTTAGTGGCTTTCTCTGCATATGGACTGTGAAAGCATAAATAAAGGAGATGATACAACAGTTTTCTCCACACAGGTGGTCTGCTTTATAAATAGGCAGTGGATAAGTAATGTATTTTATACCTTATGTCAATCAAAATCCTAAGAAAGTATGATTAGGCATTGTTACAAAATTGGGACTTTACAGACTGATTTAATTCTGAATGTAAAAAAAAATACTTTCACTTCTGTATTCAGTGAATTGCAACCTTAGCATTCTTTTAAAATGCATCAGTAAAACAGATTTTTTAAAATCTGCTGTGTAGAAAATTCAAGAAAAAAGTATTATAGATACATTTTATTTTGTCTTTTTGGAAGAAGTCTATGTGATATTTAAAACTGCCTACTGTTTTACACTTGAACTGCAATATCCAAAATAGCATGTTAGAGAGAGTAAGTCGATCTCATTCAAATTTTTGTCTGTCATGAAATGAAATTGTAAACTGGGAAATGAAGACACACAGACCTAAATAATTATACATTCCCAAGCATATTTTTAGATGACACATCTGGAATATATGTGTGAATATCTTAATACAGTGTGGAGCTGGTGAAATTCAGTCGTTTGTGTTATGCACAACATTAGACTAAATGACCAAAATGGAATCCTTTTGGCTGTAGATCTGTTAATCTATAGGCTGACTGAAATCCTCTTGAAGTGGAATTAATACTTATTAGCCAGACTTCCACATTGTCTCTCCAACTGAAAAGTCCAATTATATGAAATCAGATATAAGTGCTCACAAACGGGATAGCCTGATCTGATTAGCTTATCTTGAGCTCATAGAGCTGATACTTAATTCTTAGACTACTTTGAAACAGTTGTGTTTTGTTTTTGTTTTTGGTTTTTTTTTTTAATTGAAACCAATGCAGACATTTCAAATGCTTAATGTTTATCATAAAATTCTTATGTTTACTTTGACATATTTTCTTGAACTTTTAGAATTTGCAAACAACAATCACTTTCAAAGCCATGCAAAATTAAAAATAAATTAAAATAATTCCTCTAATGAGACACTATTTATGTCAGGAGCACTTTTGTGTCAAAATGAATTCATAAGTTCTAAAGAGAGACATTCCTGAAAATAGGGCTTTACTAGCTGAATGCTGATGGACACTTACTTGAAGCACTGCACTCAGCACTGTCATAGCCAAGTCCCCAAGCACAACTTAGCCACTAGAAATTCTGTACCTAGCCTCTTCCCAATGCTTTGTATTCAAATGACATTTTTCAAAGTGTTCCTCTGTGCAAATACTTTCCCCAGAAAGATATTGTACTTCTGGGAGTGTAGGTGATTTCTGTGGGTTCTTTATTAGTGCTAAGAACCTGAGAAACAGATGATTAAATATGAGTAGCCTTCCTCCATGCCTATTGTGTAACTGTTCTATAGCTTTCTCTCTGTTTTTAAAGGAGTATTTTAAAATAGTTCATGGACTAAATGTTCAATAACAGTATTAAAACCACAGCTAGGCTGTGCTCAGCATTTTTGCTCTGTGGACTCAGTATAAAGGAAAAAAAAAACATCTCCCCAAACCCGCACCTCCTAGACCAAACTTTCAGCTTGTATAACAGAAGGTATGTGATTTTTTTTTTAATATCTTCGCCATTATACTGGGGTCTCAGCATAACAGTGTGATTTACAATCTGGCCCGGGTTTTCTGAAACTTTTGTCTTAAATTGAAATGCGACTAAAGGTGACCATTTGACTTAAGGAGTTTCATTATTCTAAATAAATATGTAATTATTTTAGAATTCCCAGATATATTTCCAGATATTTTGTAAGAGAAAGAAGGACACATCTTCCTTATCAAAAAAAAAAAAAAAAAGGCCAAAAAAAAAGGTAAAAGCAAAAAACTGCCTACAATTGTGAGGTTAAGTATGTTTATATAAAGTCAAGATTAATAGTAAGGATGGTATTGCAAGATTTCCATTATTACCTTGTTTGCTCATGTTCACATCACTTGGTTTAATTATGGCTATCCCCTACAACACTGTCCCCATAGAGAAATAGTACAGACATCTATGGACATAGAATCATAGAATGGTTTAGGTTGGAAGGGACCTTGAAGATCATCGAGTTCCAACCCCCCCGCCATAGGCAGGCA